>NW_019265331.1:0-39056 GCF_002742605.1 Olea europaea var. sylvestris
TTTTCTGATGAAAAGTCAATTAAGCTTTTCCCTGAATATTGTGATCGTCGTCAATTCATGTATTTTATGATGTATATTCGGGACGAATTTGAGAATACTCGAGCATCTTTGTTCCATCGATCTCTTCTTCCTACACTTGAGGTTGCCCTTACGAAGCTAATTTTTGAGGGAACACGACAACAAACTCGTTGGATTCATTCTACGGATATGGTCTTGGCTACTGCTCCATATAGCTCATCTATCTCTGGCCACTCCTGCTACAGTTGTTGCTTCTTCTAAATCGTGATGTTTCAACGACCAATGCCACTATTGTAAGGAAAATGGCCACCGTATTTCTGATTATCCTAAGAAGAAGACTAAGGATGCTCTTAAGGCTAATGCATCTTACTCTTCCAAGCCTGTTGCTACTGTCTCCACCAGCTCATCGACTTTTGATTTCTCTTCTGCACCTTCTTTGTTGTCACTTTCTACAACTGACATTAAGGCAATTGTCGCCCATGTTATATCCCATACTTCTACTGCTTTATCAGCCTCCACAGGTAACTCTACATCTTGGTTTCTTGATTCTACCTATTGCAATCATATGATCTCTGATTCCTCTTTAGTTACCCATAGGAAGTCTTTAAATCCCATTTCTTTAATTTATACTGCTGATGGTTCACATATGTCTGTTAGTCATTTTGGTCACGTTTTTACTCCTACCCTTTCTGTACCTAACACATTAGTTGTGCCTAATTTGTCTCTAAATCTCCTTTCTGTTGGTCAACTCATTGAAAGTGGTTTTATCTTAACCTTTTCTCACAAAGGGTGTGATGTGCAAGATCCGAAGACGGGCTAGCTAGTTGGGACTGGGAGTAAAGTTGATCGCATTTTTGAGCTTACATCTCTGCATTTGCCTGGTTCTTGTTCTCCTCAATCTCTTAGTACTGTTGTGTCTTCCAGTGTTTGGCATTCTCGTCTCGATCATACATCCTTATCTCATGCTCAGTCTTTAGCTTCTAGTGGTTACTTAAGTAATGTTAAATTTGAACATTTTGATTGTGTGTCTTGTCAATTTGGGAAATAGAAAGCTTTACTTTTTAATGAAAGTAATTCTTTGTCTTCTATACCTTTTGATTTGGTTCATTCTGATATTTGGGGACCTACGTGGATTTATCTTTTACGATCATAATTTTTTCGTGATTTTAAGCAGATGATAAAAACTCAGTTTGATCGCACCATTAAAGTCTTTCGGTCTGATAATGCCATGGAGTGTACTTCTGCCTCTTTCCTTGAAGAACTTTAAGAGGTAGGTACTTTATCCCATCGATCCTGTCTATACACCTCCCAACAGAATGGCCATGCAGAACATAAACATCGTCACATTCTTAAAACTGTTCGCTCTCAACTTTTCTCGCATCCCTCCTGAAATTCTTTTGGGGAGAAGTTGCCCTTACCGCTATTTACACTATTAATCGAGTTCCAACCCCTGCTCTCTCCAGTAAGTTTTCATATGAGGTTTTCTATGGAAAGATACCCGATTATTCTCTTCTCAAAGTGTTTGGTTGTGCTTGCTTTATCTTACTTCCACCTCATGAACGTACAAAACTTGAACTTGGTTCTCGTTTCTGTTGCTTTCTTGGTTATGGGATTGAACACAAGGGTTATCAGTGCTTCAGTTCTAGGAACACAAAGTGTTCACTAGTATCTTTTCACTTTCATCCGATTGTCTCTCATACTCTCCCATTTTCACTGACCCTGCCATAGACCTCTCTCTAGATTTTTCCTCTAATGGAGTTCATGTCAGCTCATTTGGTGATCACTCCATGCCTACCTCTCACAAAACTGGATCGTCTGATGATCATGCCATTGCATCCATCCCTCGGGAGTCCTCTGATTTGGATGTTCGTCGTTCTAGTAGGGTAAGAGCACCTCCTATCCATCTTAGTGATTACCATTATTTTTCAACTCTTGACTTTCTTCATGAGCCTCACAATTATCGCGAAGCTTGTTCTGACCTTGTTTGTTAGCAAGCTATGTTTGAAGAACTTGACGCTTTTCACAAAACCCATACTTGGGATCTGGTTGACCTACATCCTGGAAAGACCGTAGTTGGGAACGAATGGGTGTATAAGAGGAAAATGAACTCCGATGGTTTTGAAGTAAGACATAAAACTCGTTTAGTAGTAAAGGGCTTTACTCAGGAGTTTGGCATTGACAACGAGGAGACATTTACCCCTGTTGCTCGTATGACCTCCATCCATTCTCTTTTGGCCGTCGCCTTTGCACGTCGATGGCTTTTATTTTAGATGGGTGTCAAAAATGCCTTCTTATATGGTAATTTGTTTGAGTAGGTCTATATGCAGCCTCCTCCAGGGTATTCTCATCCTCCTAGTATGGTATGTCGTCTCTGACGCGCATTATATGGGCTTGAGCAAGCTCCCCGTGCTTGGTTTGCCAAGTTTAGCTCCACTGTTGCACAGCTTGGGTTTGCTTCTAGTCCCTATGATTCTACTCTTTTTACTCATCACACTGACACCAACACTGACATCACTATTCTACTATTTTATGTTAATGATATGATCATTATTAGTGATGATAATTATGGTATACATGAGCTTAAGCAGTTTCTGTGTCAGCATTTTGAGATGCAAGACCTTGGTTCTCTTACCTACTTCCTCGACTTAGAAGTGTCTCCTACCACTGATGGCTACTCTTTGACCCAAGCCAAGTATGCTTCTGATATTCTCACCCGTGCTGGTCTCACAAATTGTAAGATAGCTGATAGTCCGCTGGAGCCTAACATCAAACTTCGTCCTACTGATGAGGAGCTCCTTCTTGATGCCACTCATTATCGACAGCTTGTTGGGAGCCTGATTTATCTCACTGTCACTAGACCAGACATTGCCTATGTAGTGCATCTTGTTAGCTAATTTATATCAGCTCCTCGTTCCATTCACCAAGCAATTGTTCTTCGCATCTTATGCTATGTGAAGGGAACATTATTTCATGGGCTTCACTTTTCTTCCCACTCATCCTTGACGTTGAAGTTTACTTTGACGTTGATTGGGCAGGAGACCCTACTTATCGTCGATCTACCACTGGTTTTCTTTTTCTACTTGGTGACTCCCTTATCTCTTGGCAGAGCAAAAAGTGGACCATTGTTGCTTGCTCTAGCACTGAGGCCGAGTATTGAGCCCTTGCTGACACTACTTCTGAACTTCTTTGGCTTCTCCAAGATATGGGTATTCCTCAGCCCTTTAGCATTCCACTTTATTGTGGCAATTATAGTGCTATCCAGATTGCTCATAACGATGTCTTTCATGAACTCACAAAACACATCGAGATCGACTGTCATTTTATGGGTCATCATCTTTAGGAAGGGACACTTCACCTCTTCTTAGTTCCTTCGATTGATCAGCTGGCTGATATCTTCACAAAGGCTCATCCACCTGGTCACCATCGTTCTTTGGTTTGCAAACTCCAGTTAGCATCTTCAATACCACCTTGAGTTTGAGGAGGAATGTTAGCATATCTCCATAATTATATTGATTGACCAATCTCCATGATTTGGTCAATCTCTATGATTTGTGTAATTAGCATTAATTACTTACCTTATGTGATTGCCTCCTTCACCTATAAAAGGAGGGCTCTTGTACAATTTTATTCATCACAGAATACATAATTTATTCACAATTCTTCCTCTATTCTCTTAGTTTTAACAGTAGTGATCCCCATGTACCAGAAACGGTTAGCTTTAGAACTATGGCGGAATAAATTAATTTTAGCTTCATAAATGAGAAAACATGCTTAGGGAATAGTGGAGAATACATAGGGAAACAAACCATAAATATGGGCATAAAAACATCTAAAATCATAGCCTACCAACGTTTAGAGAAAGGCCCATCTGGGTTGGACGTAGACTTTGATAGAATCCTTTCCAATATACCAACCCATCACCAAGATTCCCTATCCCTCCCAACTTAGGAGGAAAGAAGGACCTTCCAACAATTTCATAACTAAAATTTAAGGATAGAAAGTTACTGATATTGAAACCAGAAAAGTAAATATGAATTTTTGTATCAGGGTGATAAGAGATAGGCACTTGATGGATGGCTTCCCTCTGAGAACGATATCAAGAGCTTTAATGGTTTCTTGGGGGGCATCAAACTATCTTCTCTGTATAAATTTCTTAAGATGAAAAAGATCAGCAGTAGAAGCAAATTTTATTGACACCTTGAAATCACGCTCCCTCCTGAATTATGAAGCAGACAGTGTAAAGATCTAGGTTATTCAATTAAATTAGGTGATTAAAAGCATGTATAACTAACTTAAGAAACGAAAGTAACTTAATGTAGTAAAATCAACAGAAAAAGAAAAAAAATCGCAACTGTACGAGAAAAGAGATGAGAGATAACAAGGGGAAGAATTACTATTGTGCCTCAAATAGAGTTTGAAATGGCATCATATAACTTTAAATATCTTCTTGTTTCCAAACAAATTTGAATATTTTTACCTTTTTATTAATTTTATATAAAGAAAAAGTTGCTTCTTTTGTAAGTAACAATTGCGTAGCCATTAAAAGTGAATTGATTATTTCCAACTTGACAAATAAAAATATTTATTTATTTTGAAACTTACTTATATACTTACAAGTAAGGTCGCTTATAAATAAACTTTTTAAGCTAAACCAAAAATGATCGACTTGAACCAACAAAAGGGGTGAAGTTTAAACAACGGAAAAGTTATTGACAGTTTCAACAATGAAACATTTACTTTCCTACACATCAGTTTATCAGATGCCTTGAACGTAATTCCATATTTAACGCTCAAACATTGATATATTGTAGAAACAAATAATCAAATAAAAGATCTCAAAAGTTCCAAATATTACCCACACCACATATAAGTACAAAACATTACATCAAATCAGATAAATGCTTGCTACTTTTAATCCATAAGAATTCACGTGGTCAACAAGCTTGACAACAAAATCCTTGGATGTTAAGGGCAGTGGAACTGTGGAGTAAGCAATCTTTCTTCCATCATAGGCCAACATTCGCTTACTCAGATGAGAAGCACCGTAAGTTTTGATAAGTTGGCTCATAATTTCCCTGCACACGTTCATTGAGGTCACCTCAAGATTGATAGAAACCTGCCAACATAGTTATAGTTACAGCAAGCCCAACCTTTGATGAATTAAAAATATAAATAATAATAAGGAAGAGGCATCCTACATTATTGTTTGAAATGATTATAAGTTATACCAATGGGTACCACATAAATATACATTTTTATGACGGAGTTGAGTGATAGCTGTTTCACTAGTTCGTTCACAGAAATGTAGAGAGGGAAAAGTAATTTTTAAGCATTCTTATATCTCATCCCACACTGATTTCCATGGTAGCTGTCAAATATTTATGAGTAAATCCAAGTGTACAGACAAACCATTGCCAAAAGCATCACGAAAATCCCACATGGGGGTGGGCCCCATGTGAATATTTCATTCCAAAAAATAAACCACCCACCCTACCAATGTGTGTTATCTGTAAGAGGCCTGTAAAAAAAAATTTGTACATCAATACTACTAGAAATAGCGGCTTCAGCGATGGAAAATTACTAACGGTCCATTTCCATTGCTAATAGTGACGGATTACCAACGGATTTTCGACAATATATGAATTTAATTATTTTAAATTAAAAAGGCAAGATTTACCAACGAAAACAACAACATATACCAGTTGTTGGTGGTTTTCCGTTGGTAAACTTTGAATAAAAAAATAAATATTTTTAAAATATTTACCGATGGACTTTTTCGTAAGTAAATTTGGAATAAAAAATTAAAAATTGCTTAAGCATATACCAACGAAAATGTCCATTGGTGATTCCTCATTTGTGAGCTTATAACTAGTGGGCATATTTGCTTCTTGAGTTTACCAATTTACCATTCTTTAATATTATATTTTCAGAAATATCAAAGTTTGAGAAACTTTCTATAATTCAGGTCATAATTAAAAAAAAAAATTTGTATGAAAGTGGGCAATAATTGATTTGTATAAGGTAAATATGTAACCTGAATGGGCGTTTATTAAATGATGGTTGATTTTTATCTCTCATCATATTCATTTCCTGAAAATCTGTATGCGTCTTCCATATTTCAACATCTCTAAGAATAAAGAGAGAAATTGTGGCTCTATGGATACGAATTTCCTCCACATGTTTTCGGTCACAAGTACCATTCTACATTTTACAATGGATCACAACATCATTTTGCAAATCGCAGTAAGGAGACATCTGGAATTATGTCTATGAGAAGGTGTGGCAAGATTTCTATAAGAAGGTGCATGTCAGGATCTTGCCACGCATAATTATGTCTCATTTTCTTAAAAGATAATTAAGAAATTACAAATATGCAAGTTGCAAGGATGCTTCTTGTAGTAATTTCTCTTAACACATTACTAATTCTTCTGGCGTGGATTTACTTGAAGTAAACATGTATACTTGGAATTATAAATGGAGAATTTGTTGCTCACTTCATCTTAATGGGTCGACACATGAAAACCAAGAAATTGCCTGCAAAAGAAACATATCAAATATTACACTTAAAACCAATAACAGAAAGCTTGCAAGTTCTTCACAATTTTTTCTTGAATCGACAAGAATTTGCAACACCTGGCAATAACATGTACAGAAAAACGGTGCCTGAAGCGTGCAAATATCATACTTACCCCCTCCGTGGAAACCAAGTGCGCAGTATTGGAGTATAATGAACAAGTTTTTAGCTCTCTTTTTCCTTGGTACTATCCAATCCTTTTGACGAAATGTGCTGTGAAAGTTCAGATTTAAAAGAAATACAGAAGGCTCCACCAAACTTCTACAACTTGACATGGAGAGGAATTCACAGAAACCAGCACTAACCAAGAAGTTCTTCTCTTTGTTCCATTGTTCTACCAACTATTTAGCGTGCATGTTCTTCAAACGACAAAATCTATCTCTAATTCCTTGATTTTAATTAGTAAAATAGAAGCTAAAATTTAGAAGGTACTATGACTTGCCTTAGAGACTAAATATACCAGGTACACAAGCATCTATAATCAAAATGAAAGCATGGTTAGAAATCCTGAAGTAAGAACTGAAGAGTATTTGGAAAGTTTTAAAAGTAAACACAAATTTGATGAGCAAACAAGTGATTTTACCAATTTTCACATTTGATGCTGAAGAAAGAAGTGAATAAGAATGACAGTGTCATTAAAAAAAGTCCGAAGTATGAAATAAACAAATGTTGAAAAGAAATAGAAACATTACTAAATTAATTAAATAGATAAGGTGTATAGAGTACAAGAAACTTAATGATTTATTTTCCACATATGATAACCTATCTAGTGCATATATAGCATACATGAAATTGTTCTTCTGTCCATAGTGGGCATGATAAGATTGTTCATTTGCTGATATGGCATGAGAACCTTACTTACAGCTTCTCTCCACATGTCAGAATTTTAAATAAGGTTTTATTCAATGATGACAAGATAAGACTTTCCACTGTGGATAGGAGAACAGGAGTAATGGCATGCATAGGCTTTGCTTCAGTATCCTAAAAGCACTAAAAGGGCAATGTTTTATCTAGGTAAGATGACAATTTGGAGGCTAGTCAACAGGAAAAGAAACAGGTAAAATTCTTGTAGCCAATACCTAAGGCCTAGGCTAAAGTATAGTCTATTCCCTTGTGTCAAGGATTAAGTTGAGGCCAACACCCTTGAAGCCAATGTCGATGTCCTATAAGCTAAGGATGGGCCGACCTTAACCTAGGAGGGTCGCCTAGGGATCAAAGAGCAGTCGTCGTTGAAATCCGAAGCATGTACATGAGTGCTTAATCTTAATAAGTTGCTCTAGTGCACAAAGGACCTTACTAAATTCAAGAAGGAAAATCTCAATTTGATAAACATGGGATAGTGAGCCAAAGATATTTTGCTATAAAGCTGCTCGAGTTAAAGATGTTTCTTTAGTCTTTACACCTTACACTCTATAAATACTCTTAGTCAATGGCGGATTTAATGGGACTAAGCTAGGCTTCAGCTCCATTCCCCCTCGTCCATTTCAATTTTTGAAGGATAATTTATATATATAAGTAAAAAATAAAAATAAAATTTATGTATAATTTTCATTTTTTGACATCTTGGTTTAGGCTTCCTGTAGACAATAGTAATTGACAATACTTCCAATTGTAAAATATATTACATGTTACATTTGTAAAAAAATAGTTCCATTCGTAAGACTTAATTTGATATTGTTGTGCTTTTAAGAGAGTTGATTTTTATTGTGTCAAGGAAAAAATCAGTTACGTGTTTTATGTATTTTTAATGTGAATATTATTATTATTATAAAATAGAACACCGAAGATGAATTAATTTTATGAATGGGTTGAAATTGTTTTTAATAATGAAAAATTGAAAAAACTAAAATAACATAAAACAGAATATGAAAAATTGCCATTTTACATAAAAATCATTTTTTTTAATTACAAAAAAAAAAATAAAAAAAATAACTGCGCTTATTCGAAAAGCAGCATTTCTGACGTTAAAAACAATCTCAAACCATGCATAAAACTCACATTGATTCTCTCTGGAACTTGATTCATGAAACTATAAAACTGCTAATAGAAGTGGTTATCAAGACAGATAAGTCAGGATTTTTCATTTTTATTCTTCTTATTTTTTGAAGGTAAAAACCCTGCCACGAGTAAAAGGTAGTAATTATAATCTAGTTCTACAGCAGAGTCATAAACATAATAAAAACAATCTCCATTTCGTGTGAAGAGGAGAATAAGATACAATGATGATAATAAAGGCACTGAATTTCTCTATTCACAAGCTAACTTGGTGTCAAAGCTGCTCAAGCAGATTGCAAAAGCCTGAAAAGCAGATAGGGGATATCGATAATCCATCGTGAACATATCCTTGCCGACTTTGCCAAATTGGAGGATGATTTTGTCGTGGTCAGATGGGTTGGCTGAGAAGGCGGTGGTGCATTAGTGGCGGCAGCCGGTGGTTGTGTGGAGGCGATCAATTGAAAGTTCTTGACCGATGCAACTGTCACCCGTCCTCTGAAATTGAGGCACCAGCATTGTAATTGTTCGTGCCATCTCGGCGCCTTGTTCTTGAGAATCAAGGGTCTTCCTTTACCATCATCGTCCTCATTGCACACGCCAGCAATATCGGAAAACCGTGAGCTACTGAACTCGGTCGAGTGATCAAGAGATTACAAGAAAGAAATGCTCCGGAACGAGTCCTCAAGGGACCTTGGAATGAGTTCAGGTTGTCCGGGGACCACGCCTCCGGGATCAACTGCTGAGGCAGGTATTGAGTGCATGATGCAGTTCATCCTGCGCGGTCCCCGTGTCCCAAGCACGTTCAGTTCGTACGTGATTTGGGCTATGGTGTAAGTGCCAGTAGGCACTTTGGGAGATACTTTCTTGGAGTTGAATCTTCGACTAGTTTTCCCAGGTGGAGGAACATGTGAACAAGTATGAGGAGGCTGTGTATCATACATTAAAAATTTCGTGCCGAGAAAATTTGATCTGCAACAATCAGTAAGATTTAGTATTGAGGATAGATAAATTACTATTATCATCATCATCATCCAAGACAAACACTACAATAGGATAAACATATATAAAAGCACCAGTCTTGAGAAGAAAGCATAAACTGAACATATATACAATCAAGACCTTTGAAGCAAAAGCACGCCGACAAGGACCACAAGGTGTCCTATACCCTATTTTTCTAGTACAAAGTTGAAATGGTAAATCAAATTTCGTGCCAAGTACTTGAGGCCTTGGAGGCGATACAAAGGAACATTTTTAATTCTCTCATAGAAGTTGAATGCGTTTCAGTCTACGGCACCAGGAGATATATATATACAAGTACAGATTTTACTGAATTCATACATTTTTTGCACGTTAAAAACCAATGATAAAAATGATAACCGATTAACCGAATTTTGAGAGTACCGGGCACCAATTAAGTTCCCCTAGATTGTGCAAGTCAAGCATAATTCAGGCAAATATACAAGGATAATTCATTTCATTCGCTTCTGCAAGTCTAGAAAACTTCTCTGGATCTTGCCCTTGGCCTTAAATAATGTACCATTGACTTGTTTGCTTCCTTATTTAAGATAAATTAACTTCTAAAGAAATTATATAACAACCAATTTTACTAAAGTTGCTTCAATATGAATTTCCATCCACCTAAAATTGCCAATAATCATCTTTAGCACATGGCGAAGGAAGTATGATAATTTCTGTTGTCTTCTTGTGCATTCTAATGTTATTCTTGAGCCTCCCTTTTGCTTGGTTCTTTAATTAATAGATCTTTTGCTCCTCTTAATGTTACATTAATTGATAATTTGTAAATGATTTATGTTTATTTATGCCAGAAGACACATCCCAGAAAACATTCAATACGAATTCTTTTTCAACACAATTTTTAAATTTTATTTTTACATTTGGACACTTTCCTGGTTTCATCCTGTTGGTAGGCATTCTCCAAAGAACGTAATGTCACCAACAAAACTATACAACTCTATTCAACATGCGAGAAACAATCATTATTTTTCCAAATTAGACATTGACATAAATTAGTATAATAGCTTCTAAGAAATCCCTATAAGTAGAATATCAATTATAAACTCCAGTATGTATCCCCATAAGAAATTTGTCTCTCTCGTACATTCTCAAGACATCACAAGAAACATTTATCTAACATGGGAGAAAGTAATAACACAAAGGCAGATATAATAGAATAAAAAAATTTATATTCAATGTTACCTTAGTTTTCCAATATATGTGCTGCTTGATCTAGAAATATTATCTGCACCCATTGAGATAACATACTCTGTACAAGTAGTTCGTCGAGTTCTTTTTGCAGAGAGAAGAAACTTTCCATTTTCTACTAGCAAAGCTGGTAAAATTAAATTGCAACTAACCTAAGAACAGGAACAAATAGGCAAAAGTGAAGGGAGTGCAAACGCTAAAAAGGTTCAGTTCATGATAATATTCTTCTTCACAACTGTCCATGCAGTCAGACACATAATGTGCAGATATGGAAAACTACTACTTGTCAACAGCATATGAATCTCAAAATGAAAGATTCAAGATCATGTTTCAACAAGTTTGTACATGAATATATGATGTTAGATTTTATAATGATCAGGAGAACAACCTAATTTTGCTTTCTCAATTTGTAACATAATATCAGCTACCTTTTGTAGCCAAACAAATAATTTTTTGTTAAAAAAAAAAAAAAAAAGAAGTCATCGTGTCTATGGAAGCACCTTCTAACACAACGCAAAATACATATACTACTAATTTATCAAATAGTAAGTGTTCATGCTATTATAGAGATCTCCTTTGATACAAAAAGTCAGGTTGGCGATGAAGTTCCATTTAAGCACCCAATACTACAAATACATAATTAACTTCGGAAGGTCTAGAGAATGCATACTAGGACTCAGACACAAGAAAAGATGGTACGTCAAATTATACTTGTCCCTTCTGATGAAGCATTGAATGGTTCCATCACAAGGCCCCCTGGCTATGAAGGAAAAGAAGTATGATTCAGTATTTGCTTTCATAGAACCAATCAGCAAATGCATATAATTGGTAAACACGGGTAACTAAACAACATTAAAATGCGCAAAAATGTTACTATCTCTCACATTACCAAAGCAGGACAAGTGGTGCAAAGTCACCTGCTTTAAAGAAACTGAAAAAGTAAGTTTCCCACAGATTTCTGGACCCGTGACAATTTCCTTGCACATGCTCCTCCATGACCTGCAAACAGCTGCACAAGCTACCACATGCTTCCTAGCAGGCCATGTGCTCTCATTCTCTTCTAACCTTTTAATCACATCGTAAAGTAGCTCCGGTGGTAGCTTAGCCCAACGACTATTTTGAATTACCAAAGTTTGGTTATTTATATCATGAAATGAACCATGAGATTTTCCCCTGTGATGTCCAGGTAGCCTTACATCAAAACTACGCCGGGATAAGCTCCCAAAACTATCTCGTATATCCCGAGCTATGCAGCGGAATGACATCTAACCTCAAACTCGTAAACCGGAACCAAGATGTCTAAACTAATATCAGGCACTTTTCTGAACCTTGGTAGTATTTCAAAAGTCGTTTCCCAATAGATTAAATACCCATTTACGTCTATTTTAGTCTGCAAATGAGCAGAAGTAAACCAAAAAGAAAAGAGAAAAGGGGTGCGTTAGAAAAGGCATTTATAGATAGAAAAAAGAGAAAAGGAGAACTTAGAAAAGGACAACTTCACATGGACATTAAAGTTGATTCAATCACATACTTTTGTTGGATACAGCTTATCTTTAAGTTCTTAAAGTGAACTTAGTTTTCATATTTTCACTTGCCCCAATCAAAGTCAACTTTATGCAGAATTATATCCAAACATTAATTAAATTAGTTTGGTCTCTATGGAAATATATCAACCCATGTATTAATATGGACTCAAAGGAATTCGTTAGCGGTTAGCCACATAACGACACTATTGATTTACAAGTTTGGTATAAGGACCTAAAAATATAAAGCTAAATCATATAGATAAGGTAATAATCTTTGGAGCTTAAGATGTGACTCTGAAACTTATATTTTGGATCGAAAAAGAAATTCAAGAAATAAAAAAATAAAAATCATTCTTACAAAAAAAAAAAAAAAAAAAAAACGCCTTCAATGGTATCAAGAAGAAAAAAAGTAGCTAACCTGCTAAAAGGGCTGTAAGCAAATACAAGCTTCATAGCTTCTTCAGATATCTGCAAGAACCATAAAAATTATATATTTTATTTTATTTTATTTTTTGAATTAAAAACCTTGACATCCAAAAGGCACAAATTTCACCAAACTTTACCCTTTCAACAAATCATCAACATTAACAAAAGACCACTCTTTAGCACTCTCAAAATAAAAATAAATTGTCACGGAGATAGAAGAATAAATATATAGATAAATGAGGAAGACCCAGAAAATCCAAACTCAACTGAATCCGCACAATGTTCAACGCTTGGAAAACCAGCAGTGTTAAAATTCAAAAAGATAATCAAATGTGAACAGAAATATGAAACATTTAAGTATCTATATAACCAAAAATTCGAAGATTCAGAAAAGCAAATCAAGATATATTCCTCAGGAATACAAATTCTTGAAAACCCACGTCTACATTTATGTATATATGTGTATGTATATTCAAACCCAAAAATTCAGTCAACTTTCACAAACCCGCCAACCGAAAGAGACTCATCCGCACTATAAGCTCGGATTTAAATCTGATTCAAGAAAGAGCTAGAGAGGAGGAGGAGGAGGAGGGAGGAGTTAATGGTTAACTTATTTCTATGTGTTAATTGAAATTTAAAATTGAAATGTCGAGTGTTTGACCATTTGAATATGTCGTTACTTACTAGTACAATTGTTAAATTTTAAAAAATATCGAATTTATAGTGAGTAATAAATATTATTTTTCACAATTCAGTAAATAATATACAATATTTTTTAAAGATCAATAGTCAAAATTCGACATTTTAAACTTTAATAAGCAATTGAAGACATCTAAGTTCAATGATCAAAATTTGACATTTTAAATTTCAGTGACCAATTAAAGATATGAATCTAAGTTCAATGATCATTGAAACAATTAACTCAAGAAGAGAGTATAAGAATAAAGTAATATATAGCTAATACTCTACTTTAGAGTTAATTGATTCAATGATCACTGAATTTAGGCTTATGTTTTTAATTCACCATTGAAGTTTAAAATGTCGAGTTTTGTTAATTGAACTTATGTCCATATCTTCGATTGTTCACTGAAATTTAAAATGTCGAGTTTTGATCACCGAACCTTGAAAAATATTGTACGTTACTCTTTAATATAGATGTTGAATTTTGAAAAATATCAAATTTATAGTGAGTAATGTAAATTCAAGTCCTAAAATAGTTGTACTTTAAAAGACAAATCATGGATTCTTTGTCACTTTTGGTAACAATTATATATACAATGTTAAGTGCTTGTTTGGTAGGAATTTTGATAATTAATTTTTTGACTGTTAGAGATAAAATGAATTCTATCTGTGAGAGAAGAATTCAAAAATGACGACTGGAATAGTGAGATAACGGTCAAAAAATTGATTTTAATTGGCTTAAAATCTAAACCAAATAAACTCTAAATTGGCATAAAAAATATATGTATAGTAATTAAATTAAACTAAATTATAGTTGAATGACTAACATGAATTTGACCTTATAAGTTGAGTGACTTCTTTTGAAAATTTTGCCCAAAGACCAGGATCAAGGGCCTGTTTGGCTAGAATGAAAAATGGAAGGTAAAATAATTTTTAGTTCTTTATGTGAAAAGATTATTTCAGAGCTGAGAAAAGTGGAAAGTAAATCAAAATTTTTATTTCTTTATTTGGAAAGAATATTTCAGAGCTGAGAAAAGTAAAAAGTAGAAACACCATGCTAGAATAGATAAGCTAAATTATATTTGGTTCTATTATTAGAAATAATTTTTGAGACTTGTGCAAAGTAAATTGCCACATGTCCATTTAAGAACGAAAATTCTAAATAAATTAAATAGCGAATATACTTTTCACTCTTTCAAAATTTTTATTTAATATTCTCAAAGAATAAAGCATTACGTAAACATGCAATCAATATTTATATATTCTTACATGTTTGTGAAAAGCAAATTTATATTTCTCATTTTACCTTTCACTTTATATTATTTTAAAATTCTTATTACATTATAATTAAATTCTTTTTCTTTTCTTTCTTCTTAATTAGCTTCCTCGATTAACTATGCTGCCAACTTTATTGGATTTTGTGGTTCTATGACAATAATTGCTTTAATTTTCTAAATTAAATCGGATTTTGCTCAAATCCGTCGAACCAGTTGGTCCAAACAACCTTTTTTTTGCAAATTTTCAACAATTTTTATTATTTTTTTAAATTCACTACTTGGAGTCTTGGAGAATGCACAATTTCAAACCTAGGACCTCAAGCTTGCTAGGGTCATGCTTTTCCACAAGGATATACATTCCATATTACCCCTATTGTCCTAATTGAAACATACAAATATGGGATATTGATTCTCAATAAAATAAATACTATATTAATTTTCTTCTATTTTTCGTCTTAGTTATATAACACTTTATCAAAATGACACGTCATTGATTTTCTCGTTCAAGAATGTCCAACTCAAAATACAAATTATTAAAAATTATTCCATATGGATAGGAAGAAAAAGGAGATACTATTTCATCTATATTCCAAAAGCAATCCTAATGGCAGCAAGTTGCCTATTATCGTCTCTATCATGTCATTGAGTTTTATCTTTTGACATATCAAATCAATTACATAAATAACCAAGAAGAATATTATTTTATTATTTTTGAAGAAATCAAAATTTTATATGTAAAATCTATTTGTCATAAATACATTGATGCTCCTGTAAAAGCATGATTTATATACCAATACTTCATTAATCTAGAAAAATATTTAGTATTGTTTCAAATAACAAATATACATGTTGAATGATATTTGTATTAAGTTTTTTTTAAAGGTAAGAAACGAGAACATTTAAATATTTTGAAAAAATAAAAATATAAGCATAAACAATAGACAAAAAACATTGCAAAGAAATTATTTGCTACATTTAAAGAACGTTGCCAAAAAATTATTAGCGACTTTTAAAGAACGTTGCAAAAATGTTATTAACAACAATCAATGAACATTACAAAAAACAAACGACGACGTTCTTTAAAGGTCTTTCGCAACAGTCATCAAACGATGTCATATCCTTCAACTCTACGGAGAAACCAAGGTTTCGTAACTTTTTTTGTTCATTACAAAATGCGAAAATAAATATTTAATGTAACTAATTATCTACTTTTTTTGTTTTAGTGTTAGCGTAGCACTTGTAACTAATTATCTACTTTGCAATATTTGTGTAAAATACTTGGCACTGTAAGCATATAATCTATTTTGAACTTTTGGATCTACATGAAATTAGCGAAAATAAATATTTAATAAATTTAAAATTAGTTATGTGAATTGCTTTTTATAATAATAATAATAATAATAATAATAATAATAATAATAATAATAATAATAATAATAATAATAATAGTATTATTATTATTATTATTATTATTATTATTATTATTATTATTATTATTGTTTCTTCGTTACCTTAAGTTCTAAAGACAAAATTAAATATTTGAATATTGATTAGTTGAATTGCTTTTCTTCTTTTCAGTTTGATCATAAAAACAAAATTAAATAGCAAGCACTGAATCACTAATTTCTCTATGTCCTATAATGTTAGCTTGTAAAGAAAAAAATTAAACAAATGCATATCGACGGCATAAATCATTCATTTTTCTATGCTTCATTTCGCTAGGTCGTAAAGACTAGAAAATAAATCTATATTGATTAGGTCGTAACAATAAAATGAAAGTAGTACATATCTATTACATATATCATTTTTTTGTCATTCATTATTGTTGGAGACAACTTATAGAAATAAGTTATGTAAGGATTAATTTTTGATATATTTGTTCGACTAGTTTTAATCCACAGGAGCGTGATCAAAACACAATTTATATGAACGAAAATTTGGACAAAGTTTCAGATATATAAATGTGGTAAACGATTACACAAAACAAGAACTAAGAAGGAATAAAAAATAGAGAATAATCCAAGTAGAGACGTTATCTCTATCCTTAAGACAAATTGCCTTGCTACGATACTCATAGTGAATAACAGTTGTCTCTCAAGATACAATGAATTTACAATTTGTGGTAGCAGCAGTTCAAACCACAAGAAACCAGGGAATTTTTGACAGAATTTCCCCTCTACAAAAAAAATGAATGAAAATGTTATAGAAATAGAAATGAGAGAATTGCAAGAGAATAATGAGTGCTCAATGCAAATTAGTGTACCCAAAACCATGTCCTTAGGGTCCTATTTATAGATGTAGAAAGAGTACAAATGAAATAGTGTGGGCCAAAACCTGCATTCTTTCGAAAAGTTGCAACACTTGGTCAAAACCTGCATCATTTCAAAAAGTTGCAACACTTGATTTCTTCCAATTTTGGATCGCAATTTCTCATTCATTCAAAATTGGTTTCGAGATTTCAAATATATCATAATGATCTACTCCACGAGGAGAATAAGTTGGTCTATTTACTTTTGTAATTTGACCATCGAATCAAGTCCGAATATTTGATTGAAGTTGACACAAAGTCACATCTTTTCATTTTCCACTTTTACACTTAACCAATTTTCAGTTATTTTTGAACCAATTCTAACAATTATGTCCGTAAAGACAAAATTAAATTAATTAATATCTACTGCATAAATCATTTTTTTTGTTTTATCTTATAGTAGGCCGTAAACAACAGAACTAAAAAATTAACGTAAATTTCATTATTCTTTTTCTCCTCATTTTCATAAGGTCAACTTAAAAACAACTTATAGAAAGAGTGCAAATCGAGTGCATAAATTATTTTATCATTTTGCTGTGTTAGGTAGTAAAGACAAAATCAAATTAATAAATGGACAATAATAAAGCCTTAAACATCTAAAAAAAACCTAAAAATGACGATTGAAAGAGTTCTAGCCTTAAATAAAGAAAAATCAAGTATATATTGGAAAGAAATTAATCGATCAAAACATAAGATATGTAGACATAATTCAAGCAAATAGATGTGAATAAGAACATGCCATCCACAGATAGAAACTAGAAAGAACGTCACTTGCCCTTCGAGGCATAACCTAATGGAGTAAAGGACATGAGTGAGGTAGTCTCAACTTTACTGGTAGTCGCAATGTGAGGGTTCGGTTCCTTAGATATGGAATTGGACTCTTTGTAGGAACCAGTATACGAACAAGCTCTTGTTCCCTAGTTTGTTGGGATACATCGCGCGATTTACCTCATTCACAATGCTCCAGAGATGGGGTGGTGGGGCCCTCAAGGTTGAGGTTCAACCTTTAGAAAGAACATCACTTAGCCAAAAAGAAAAATGGAACAAAAATAGTGATTTATGTACCCGTTAAAATCAAGAATGGGGATAATGATTTTGTAAGAAGTAAGCTTGTTCAAAATTGAAGAGCAAACTAAAATAACGATTTCTCAAAGCATAAGACGCACTTGTAGTTGTTGGAGAGAAGTCAAAAATGCCAACGATATCCCTCCATTTCTTGTCCGTACTTTTTCGAAGAGAAAAATAAATAAATTATAAAGGGAAAAAGAATTTGTTATTTTTAAAGCACAAAAAATATTATTTGTTCACCAACCTTGTCATAACCTCCCCTCTTGGTAACCCATACAACACATGCAGGTTTAACACCTTCCCTCCAATCACAGGAAACCTTGCATAAAATCCAACAATAATTATAGATAGCCAAAATGGTAACAACATTTTGTAAAGTGGATCTTATAGCATGTTTGGTAAGATGGATAGAACAGATAGTATTGGACGGCAGCAATGATGGAAAATAGTAAAAATATTATTTATAGATCTGCCAAGTTTTTTGTTTAGAAATTACACTGTTAAAGACAAGAAGAAAATGCAGTTAATTTATCTATACATAAACTTTGTACCCATGATAAAATGGAAGGTCTAGAGATTGTTCATAAAGAGAGTAGGATCCATAACAACGACTTCGTGGGTGGCCACTAGCACCCGAAAAAGGTATATCCTTGTATGCCGTTTCCAACAAATATAGGTTCCTCAGAAGATAAGAACTCGCTAGAGTAGTCACTGAAAAAATTATGAAAACGAACGAAGAAAAAAAATGGACAGAGGCTTAATTGAGAGATTGCTAGAAGTAATGGATATTAAAAGGAGAGAATGGTTTGTAGATAACTGCTAGACGGTTCATTTTAACTCAATCTAATCTTAAGTATAATGTCTCTTCAAGTTCATCAAACAGTGTAATTTTAATAACTTGACTTGCCAAGAGAATTGAACAATAACTTTTGTGGCAGTGAAACTACCTGATGTATGGTTCAAAATTTTGTATCTGCTTAGCACCTACAATTAATTGTCTACTAGTGCAATATTTGGGCCATACTTGTGGCTCTAAACTTTAAAATCCATATTGAATTTTCATATCTGTTCCATATACCAATTTTTCTTATTTATTACGTCAGGTTGTAAAGACAAAATTACAAAAATTAATATACAAATCAATTATTTTGTCATTTTATGCCGTTAGGTTGTAAAGACAAAATCAATTAATAAATGGACAATAGTAAAGCATTAAACATCAACCTAAAAATGACGATGAAAAGTGCTCTAACCTAACCTTAAATAAATAAATGTAAATTCAAGTGTATACTTGAAAAGAAATTAACAGATCAAAACATAAGATATGTAACAAAATCCAAACAAATAGATGCAAATAAAAACACGCCATCCACAAATAGAACCTAGAAAGAACATCATTCAGCCACAAAAGCGAAAAGGTCAAATTGAAAAGAAAAAAAAATAGTGATACATGTATCGGTTGGATCAAGTATGGGACAATGATGTCCTAAGAAGTAAGTTCGTTCATAATAGAAAAGAAAATTGAAATAACATTTCTCAAACCATAAGGAGTAAGGTTCATTTTTCCTCGTTTTCTTTGCATTAGGTCGTAAATAATGAAATGAAATTAATGCATATCTATTACATCTATCATTTTTTTTGTAATTTCATTATGTATGGTAGCAAAGAAAAAATTAAATAAATTAATATCTATTACATAAATTATTTTTCTTTGTTTATATTACATTAGGCCGTAAACAACAAAACTAAAAAAAAACCAACTTTAATTTCATGAATCACAATGACAAATAGAAAGGAAGCAAATCGAGTACATAAACTATTTTGATATTTTGCGCCGTTAGGTAGTAAAGACAAATCAAATTAATAAATGGACAATAGTAAAGCATTAAACATCTACAAAACCTAAAAGATGACGATGAAAAATGTTCTACCCTTAAGTAAATGACAAATCATTTGTATACTGGAAAAGAAATTAATAGATCAAAATATAAGACATGCAAACAAAATTCAAGCAAATAGATGCAAATAAAAACATGCCATCCAAAAATAGAACTTAGAAACAATATCATTCGGCCAAAAGAGGGAAAAAAAATAAGAATAAAAAAAATAATAATAATAAATAGTGTTACATGTACCTGTTGGATCGAGAATGGAATAACATTTTCTCAAAGCATAAGAAGCACTCCTAGTTGTTGGAGAGAAGTAAACAATTCCACTTATTTCCCTCATTTCTTATCCATACTTTTTCAAGAAAGTTTTGGAGAGAAAAATAAATAAATTAAATTACGAAAAAAGAAAAATGATTTTTAAGGAACAAAAAATATTACATGTTCACCAACCTTGTCATAGCCTCCCCTCTTGGTAAACTCCAACACATGTAAGTTTAACTCCTCCCCTCCAATCACATGAATCTCACAACGAATCCCACAATTTTCATACATAGCCCAAATGGTAGCAAAATTATGTAAAGTGGATCTTATGGTATATGTGTTTAGCAAGATAGACAAACTAGATAGCATTGCATGGTACTAATGATGAAAAAAATTATATTGGTATGAAATTGAATATAGGACTTGAATTGAAACATTCTAAACATAAACATCACAAATATATTTGTCTCGATATAAGATTAAACCATAAAATTTAAGTTTGCAAATTTATTCTTTTTGAATTAGATAAGAAAATATTATGTTGTGTGACTGTCACATATGAGATCGTAACCTAAATTATTTGTAGTATGTTATGTGATGGTGACATACTATATTGTGTAATTGTAACTTGGGTGTCTGTGATAACAATTTATAAATATGTGACACTATTTTGTGGTTTCATATCTCTTTGAATGTGACCTAAAATGCATCTATTTGAAAATTGTAACATCGAGCAAGAATTGTGACATGTTTCAAGATTGAAAGTTTCATTTAAAACATGAGAATCCAGTCACTAAGTTTCATTACTAATAATATGATTTTCTCTTTTCAGATTTTGTGATTTTTAACTAATAATACTATTTTAAAATTAATAAAGTGTATATTTATTGTATACTATTAACACATTTTTTGAACTTCTATTAATGATCTGATTAAAGATAATTAAATTTCAAAATCATGATTTTAAGCAATTCGTGGACTATGACGTTGTCAAGTCTCAAGTATATGAGCCTATTGATGGGGTTGATTTGGGGGAATATTGTTGAAGGTCTCGGGCTGGATGATGGGGTAGCCACATGTAATGGAGAAGGCGATAGATTAGAGTCTGGCTTTGGGCCTGATTTATGGGGGCATGATTGGCTTCAATTGAGCTGTTTGGTTTAAATAAAAATTAGATTTTTACTAAATTTTGATAGAAATCAATAGAATGTATGGTTGAACTACTATTGATCCCATAAAATGTGTGATTAAAACTAATTGTAGACTTTAACTTAGATTTAATTTAATTTGAACCAAAAATGGGCCAAGTAAATTAATATCTACATAGTTATAACTAATAAAATATACTGTCATTTTAATATTTTTTAAACTGACTGACAATTATTGGATTCTTATGATATAAGTTTATGCTATTTTTACTTTAATTACACATTTGAAGAATTAAATAACAAAAAACTTAAATTGAGCAATCAATAATAAAAGCATCATTTTTTTGTCGTACCTAAAATCTAATTTCAATTCACAGTTTACATCCTTTATTTTTCAGAGTCTATTTAACACCACTCTCTTCACCATATTTCTTTTACAATTCTTGGTTCTTATGAAATGTGAAAATAATAATCGGTAGCATTTAGTAATATGAAATTTAAAATTAGTGTTTGATTTGAATTGAATTTTAAAATTATTTTCTATCTAAACAGAGCTTTTTGAAAAAAATCAAAGAAGACATGATTCTTTACTCACAAAATTAAAAGATAACACAATAAAATAAACAAAAAAACTTTATTGATGTGTCTTCATTCATAACTACACTTCGTACAGTGAAAGCATCTCCCATTCTCATTAACTTTCAAAAACTAAACAACGTGTTCATGTACCAAAAAATGTCTTTCTAGGATCAAAATCGAAAGAAAAACTTCAAGATTTGTAATATAAGAAAAACAAGAATCATAGTTCAATGACAGTACTCTGGCGGCACAATGAGCAGGTTTGACTGATATCCAACTGTGTTTCGATGCATTCGAAGTGAAATCCATGGTTGCATGCCGGAAGACACCAGAACAATTCCTAATCTTTGAATTCAGATATACGTATAGAGCATTCGCGATCTCCACTTTCTTATTCGTAGTAAATTTCGATAACTATTTCATCCTTCCTCCCTTCCTTCCTCTGGGATCGAGTTGAAGTTGGTGATGATGGTGGCGGTTGCGGCAACGGTGATGATTGACCGTT
Organism: Olea europaea var. sylvestris; assembly: GCF_002742605.1. Lineage (NCBI taxonomy): Eukaryota > Viridiplantae > Streptophyta > Magnoliopsida > Lamiales > Oleaceae > Olea > Olea europaea. The sequence goes on from NW_019265331.1 coordinate 22,479, forward strand.
TACAGGTGGCATATCTATCCCGCCTCTTTGTTAGCAGACATTGAATCAACAAAAACATCACAGTCGAGGCGAATACAAATAGTAAAAGGTACAAAATCTCATGCATCATTAAGGAAGACGATGGAGAAGAGAGAGAAGGATTAGAGCAGACAAAAATTTGCAATGTACAATGGTATTTATATACTAGTGTGTGAGTCTGTACAAGGAAATAAAAGATGCCTATTTGTTCTCATTTAACGTAAGAATTTTTTTATTACCTTAGCCACATAATGGTTACTGTACACGTGGAGATTAGCTCTAGATTTTTTTTTATTTTAGGTTAATTTTTTTTATTGTTAATCATTGAATTTGTTTTAACTTTTAACCTAGTTGAGAATTTAGTTAAGAAAAGCTTAATTCTTGAAAAAAGTCTTGACTTACTTTTATAATTTCAAATTTTAGTTTAGAAAAGCTTAATTCTTCTATAGATCTGCAGCAAGAACATGGTCAATAACAAGATTTTATACAGATATAAACTTGAAGAAATTTCATTGACAGTCAAAATAAATAAGAGAAAATTTTGTCAATCAAAAATTGCCATGTCTGCACTTGGAAATGGCCCCTATCGTTGGAGTGATGCTACGGGTACAGGGCTCCTTTACAAAATTTTTATAGGTACCACACTTGGTAATTTTTATTAATTGTTGGCCTTAAAAAAGAAAAGAAAAAGAGAGAGTAGCCATATAGATGGTACCAGTGCACGACCTGAAAAGAGCTTGTGCATTTTTCCCTGTCCGTAGGGAAAATCCTCTGCCATTGACCCTATACGACCAGTTTAATCCATTCTCCTGGGAATAAACATTGTTCAGTTGGATTGACTTTCAAATTATTTTCAAACTACAACACTTCATATGATTTACAAAAATTCCAATTCCAAACAAAATCATTCATTTTTTAAAATTAATAAAGTGTATATATATATATATATATATATATATATAGTGTACTATTAACACATTTTTTGACCTTCTTTTAATGATCTGATTAAAGATAATTAAATTTTAAAATAATGAGTTTAAGCAATTCGTGGGCTATGACGTTGTCAAGTCTCAAGTATATGAGCGTATTGATGGGGACAAATTTGGGGATATATCGTCGAAGGTCTGGGGCTGGATGATGGGGTAGCCACAAGTAATGGAGAAGGGGATAGATTAGAGTGTGGCTTTGGGCCTGATTTATGGGGCACGATTGCCTTTAATTGAGCTGTTTGGTTTAAATAAAAATTAAATTTTGATAGAAATCAATAGAATGTATGGTTGAAATATTTTTGATCCCATAAAATATTTGATTAAAATTAATTATTGACTTTAACTTAGATTTAATTTAATTTTTAATGGAACCAAAAACGGGCGAATTAAATGAATGTCTAAATAGCTATAACTAGTAAAATATATTGTCTAATTTTAATATTTTTAAACAGACTGACAATTAATGGATTCTTACAATTTAAGTATATGCTATTTTTACATTAATTACAAATTTGAAGGACTAAATAACAAAAATACTTAAATTGAGCAATCGATGATAGAATCATCATATTTTTTGTCGTACGTACCTGAACTCTAATTTTAATTCACACCTTAAATCCTTTATTTTTCCAGAGTCTATACAACACCACTCTCTTTACCATATTACTTTTACAATTCTCGATTCTTATGAAATGTGAAAATAGTAATAAGTAGTATTTAGTAATATGTGATTAAAATCAATGTTTGATTTGTACTGAATTTATAACTTATTTTCTATCTAAACGGAGCTTTTTGAAAAAAAAGATCCAAGAAGACATGATTCATTACACACAAAATTAAAAGATAATACAATAAAATAAATAAAAAAAACTTTATTGATCCGTCTTAATTCACGACTACACTTTGTACACTATCTGCCTTGTCAACATTCTTTCAGTGAAAGCAGCTCCCATTCTGCGTAACTTTTAGAAACTAAACATCGTGTTCATGTTCAAAAAAATGTCTTTCTCGGATCAATATCGAATGAAAAAGTTCAAGATTTATAATATAAGAACAACAAGAATCATGGTTCAATGACAGTACTCCGGCGGCACAATGGGCAGGTTTGAGTGATATCCAACCATGTTTTGATACATTCGAAGTGAAATCCGTGGTCGCACGCCAGAAGATACCGAAACAATTCCTGGTCTTTGAATTAAAAATAGACAGACACGTATCTCCACCTTCTTGTTTGATGTAAATATCGATGACTATCTGGGATCGATTTGAAGTTGGTCATGATGGTGGCTGTGGCGACGGCGACAGTGGTTGACGGGGCTGGTAGCTCATTTTGTTCTGATTCTGTATATCTATCCCACCTCTTTGACAGCAGACATTAAATCAGCAAAAACATCACAATCAAGGTGAAAACATATAGTAAAAGTTTCAAAATATCAAGCATCATTAAGGAAGACGATGTAGAAGAGAGATAGAGCGGTTAGAGCAAACAAAAATTTGCAATGCACAAAGTTATTTATATACTAGTGTGTGAGTCTGTACAAGGAAATAAAAGATGCCTATTTGTTTTCAGTCAACGTAAGGATTTTTTTTATTACCATAACTGATTAACGATTACTGTACGTGTGGAGATTTTCTCTAGATTGTTTATATTAGGTAATTTTTTCTAATTATTGTTAACCGTTGAATTTGTCTTAAAAGTAGCTAGTTGAGAATTTTATTAAGAAAAGCTTAATTCTTGAAATTAGTCCTGACTTAATTTTATAATTTCATAATTTAGTTTATAAAAGCTTAATACATCGGTGGATCAGCTACAAGAACATGGTCAATGATAGGATTGTATATAGATATAAACTTGACCAAATTTCATTGACAGTTAAAAAATAAAAGAAAATTTTGTCAAACAAAAATTGCCATTTTAGCACCTGAAAATGGCCCCTATCGTTGAAGCGATGCTACAGGTACATGGCTCATTCACAAAATTTTTGTAGGTACCACACTTGGTAATTTTTGATTGATTTTTGGCCCTAAAAGGGGGGGGGGGGGAGCAGCCATACAAGTGGTACCAATGCAGGACTTGAAAATAGCCTGTCCATTTTTCCTCGTTCGTAGGGAAAATCCCCTGCCATTGACCCTGTACAACCAGTTTAATCCGTTCTCCAGGGGATAAACATTGTTCAGTAGGATCGACTTTCGAATTATTTTCAAACTACAACACTTTAAATGATTTGCAAAAATTCCAAACAATGTCATTCATTTTTTTAAAATTAATAAAGTGTGTATAAATTGTGTACTATTAACACATATTTTTTGAACTTCCTTCAATGATCTGATTAAAGATAATTAAATTTTAAAATCATGATTTTAAGCAATTCGTGGGCTATGACGTTGTCAATTCTCAAGTATATGAGCGTATCGATGGGGACAGATTTGGAGGTATATTGTTGAAGGTCTAGGGCTAGATAATGGGTTAGCCACATGTAATGGAGAAGAGGATAGATTAGAGTGTGGCTTTGGGCCAGATTTATGGAGCATGATTGCCTACAATTGAGCTGTTTGGTTTGAATAAAAATTAAATTTTGCTAGAAATCAATAGAATGTATAGTTGAAATAGTTTTGATCCGATAAAATATGTGATTAAAATTAATTATTGATTTTAACTTAGATTTTATTTAATTTTTAATGGAACAAAAAATGGGCCAAATAAATGAATGTTTAAATAGTTATAACCAGTAAAATATATTGTCTCGTTGTAATATTTTTAAAGTGACTAACAATTATTGGATTCTTAAATTTTAAGTTTTTGCTATTTTTACAGTAATTACATATTTGAAGGACTAAATAACAAAAATACTTAAATTGAGCAATCGATGATAGAATCATCATATTTTTTGTCAAAAACATATAGTAAAAGGTTCAAAATATCAGGCATCATTAAGGAAGACGATGGAGAAGAGAGGCAGAGCAATTAGAGCAGACAAAAATTTGCAATGCACAATGGTATTTATAAACTACTATGTGAGTCTGTACACGGAAATAAAAGATGCCTATTTGTTTTCAGTCAACATAAGGATTTTTTTTTATTACCTTAACCGCTTAACGACTACTGTACGCTTGGAGATTTGCTCTAGATTTATTTTATTTTAGGTAACTTTTTTTTTATTGTTAATTATTGAATTTGTTTTAATTTTTAAGTTGGTTGAGAATTTATTTAAGAAAAGCTTAATTCTGGAAATTAGTCTTGACTTACTTTTATAATTTTAAATTTTTGTTTAGAAAAACTTAATTCTTCTATAGATCTATTGCAAGAACATGGTCAATAACAGGATTTTTTACAAATATAACTTTATCAAATTTAATTGACAATTAAAAAAATGAACGAAAATTTTGTCAATAAAAATCACCATTTCAACACCTGAAAATGGCCCCTATTGTTGAAGCGATGCTACAGGTACATGGCTCCTTCATTTTTTTTTTTAAATAGATACCACACTTTGTAATTTTTGATTGATTGTTGGCCCCAAAAGGGGGGGGGGGCATAGAGGTGCTATCAGTACAGGACCTGAAAGGAGCCCGTGCATTTTTCCCTGTCCGTAGGGAAAATCCCTGCCACCGAACCTGTACAACCAGTTTGATTCATTCTCCTAGGGATAAACATTGTTCAGTTGGATTGATTTTCGAATTATTTTAAAACTATAACACTTTAAATTATTTACAAAAATTCCAAATGAAATCATTCATTTTTTTTTAAATTAATAAAGTGTATATATATTGTGTACTATTAACACATATTTTTTGTACTTCTTTCAATGATCTGATTTAAGATGATTAAATTCTGAAATCATGATTTTAAGCAATTCCTGGCCTATGACGCTGTCAACTCTCAAGTATATGAGTGTATTGACGGGGACAGATTTGGGGTATATCTTTGAAGGTCTGGGGCTGGATGATTGGTTAGCCAGATGTAATGGGGAAGGGGATAGATTAGAGTGTGGCTTTAGGCCTGATTTATGGGGCACGATTGCCTTCAATTAAGCTATTTGATTTAAATAAATATTAAATTTTGATAGAAATCAATAGAATGTATGGTTGAAATATTTTTGATCCCATAAAATTTGTGATTAAAATTAATTATTGAATTTAACTTAGATTTAATTTAATTTTTAATAAAACCAAAAATGGGCCAAATAAATGAATGTTTAAATAGTTATAACCAGTAAAATATATTATCTCTTTGTAATATTTTTAATGACACTAACAATTATTAGATTCTTACAATTTAAGTTTATGCTATTTTTACATTAATTACAAATTTGAAGGACTAAATAACAAAAATACTTAAATTGAGCAATCGATGATTGAATCATCATATTTTTTGTCGTACGTACCTGAACCCTAATTTCATTTCACAGCTTATATCCTTTATTTTCCAGAGTGTATCCAACACCACTGTCTTCACCATATTACTTTTACAATTCTTGATTCTTATGAAATGTGAAAATAGTAATAAGTAGTATTTAGTAATATGTGATTAAAATTAGTGTTTGATTTGAACTGAATTTATAAATTATTTTCTATCTAAACGGAGCTCTTTGAAAAAAATCCAAGAAGACGTGATTCATTACTCACAAATTTAAAAGATAATACAATAAAAAAAACAAAAAAAAACCTATTGATCCGTCTTCATTCATGACTACACTTTGTACACTATAGTCCTTGCCAACATTCGTTCAATGAAAGCATCTCCCATTCTGAGTAACTTTCAAAAACTAAACATCGTGTTCATGTAAAAAAAATGTCTTTCTAGGATCAAAATCGAAAGAAAAAGTTCAAGATTTGTAATATAAGAAAAACAAGAACCATGGTTCAATGACATTACTCCGATGGCACAATAGGTAGGTTTGAGTGATATCCAACCATGTTTTGATGCATTCGAACTGAAATTCTTGGTTGCACGCCAGAAGAGACTGGAACAATTCCTGGTCTTTGAATTCTAAATAAAAAGACACGTATCCCCACTTTCTTATTTGATGTAAATATCAATGACTATCTGGGATCGATTTGAAGTTGGGATGATGGTGGCAAGGGTAGTGGTTGACGGTTTACGACTGGCAATTCATGTTGTTCCGATTCTGCATATCTATCCCGCCTCTTTGACAGCAGACATTGAATAAACAAAAAACATCACAATTGAGGCAAAAACACATAGTAAAATGTTCAAAATATCAAGCATCATTAAGGAAGACGATAGAGAAGAGAGATAGAGCAATTAGAGCAGATAGAAAATTGCAGTCCACAGTGGTATTTATATATTACTGTGTGTGTCTCTACAAGGAAATAAATAGTTATACTCTACAAGGAAATAAAGATGTCTATTTCTTTTTTGTCAACGTAAGAATTTTGTAATACCTTAACGGGCTATTGTGCGCATGGAGATTTGTTCTATATTTTTTATATTTAGGTAACCTTTTTTTTTGGTTAACCAATGATGTTGTTTTAACTTTTAAGCTAGTTGAGAATTTAGTTCAGAAAAGCTTAATTCCTGAAATAAGTCTTGTTCGTAGGGAAAATTCCTGCCACCCAACATTGTACAAACAATTTAATCCATTCTCCTGGGGATAAATATTGTTCAGTTGGATTGATTTACGAATTATTTTCAAACTACAACACTTTAAATTATTTACAAAAATTCCAAATGAATCATTCATTTTTTTTAAATTAATAAAGTGTATATATATTGTGTATGATTAACACATATTTTTTGAACTTCTTTCAATGATCTGATTAAAGATAATTAAATTTTAAAATCATGATTTAAACAATTCGTGGCCTATGGCGCTATCAAGTCTCAAGTATATGAGCATATTGATGGGGTCAGATTTGGGGGTATATTGTTGAAGGTCTGGGACTGGATGATGGGTTAGCCACATGTAATGGAGAAGGGAATAGATTGGAGTGTGGCTTTGGGCTTGATTGATGGGGCACGATTGCCTTCAGTTGAGCTGTTTGGTTTAAATAAAAATTAAATTTTGATAGAAATCAATAGAATGTATGGTTGAAATATTTTTGATCCTATAAAATAAGTGATTAAAATTAATTATTGACTTTAACTTAGATTTAATTTAATTTTAATGGAACCAAAAATGGGCCAAATAAATGAATGTCTAATAGCTATAACTAGCAAAATATATTGTCTAATTGTAATATTTTTAAGCTGACTGACAATTAATGGATTCTTACAAGTTAAGTATACGCTATTTTTATATTAATTACAAATTTGAAGGACTAAATAACAAATATACTTAAATTGAGCAATCGATGATAGAATCGTCATATTTTTTGTCGTATGTACCTGAACTCTAATTTCAATTAACACCTTATATCCTTTATTTTCCAGAATCTATACAACACCACTCTCTTTACCATATTACTTTACAATTCTCAATTCTTATGAAATGTGAAAATAGTAATAAGTAGTATTTAGTAATATGTGATTAAAATCAGTGTTTGATTTGTATTGTATTAATAAATTATTTTCTATCTAAACGGAGCTTTTTAAAAAAAAATTAATCCAAGAAGACGTGATTCATTACTCACAAAATTAAAAGATAATACAATAAAAAAATAAATAAAAACTTTATTGATCCGTCTTGATTCATGACTACACTTTGTACACCATATACCTTGTGAACATTCTTTCAGTGAAAGCATCTCCCATTCTGCGTAACTTTTAGAAACTAAACATCGTGTTCATGTTCAAAAAAATGTCTTTCTAGGATCAATATCGAATAAAAAAGTTCAAGATTTATAATATAAGAACAACAAGAATCATGGTTCAATGACAGTACTCTAGCGGCACAATGGGCAGGTTTGAGTGATATCCAACTATGTTTTGATACATTCGAAGTGAAATCCATGGTTGCATGCCGGAAGACGCCGGAACAAATCTTGGTCTTTGAATTCAAAATAGACAGACACGTATCTCTACCTTCTTGTTTGATGTAAATATCGATGACTATCTGGGATCGATTTGAAGTTGGTGATGATTGTGGCTGCAACGGCGACGACAGTGGTTGACGGTTTACGACTGGTAGCTCATTTTGTTCTGATTCTGCATATCTATCCCGCCTCTTTGACAGTAGACATTGAATCAACAAAAACATCACAATTGAGGCGAAAACATATAGTAAAGGTTTAAAATATCAAGCAACATTAAGGAAGACGATGTAGAAGAGAGACAGAGCGGTTAGAGCAGATAGAGATTTGTAATGCACAAAGGTATTTATATACTAGTGTGTGAGTCTATACAAGGAAATAAAAGATGCCTATTTGTTTTCAGTTAACGTAAGGATTTTTTTTATTACCATAACTGCTTAATGGTTACTGAACGTGTGGAGATTTGCTCTAGATTTTTTTATTTTAGGTAATTTTTTTTATTAGTGTTAATCGTTGAATTTGTCTTAACTTTTAAGCTAGTTGAGAATTTTATTAAGAAAAGCTTAATTCTTGAAATTAGTGGTGACTTACTTTTATAATTTCAAATTTTGGTTTATAAAAGCTTAATACATCGGTACATCTGCTGCAAGAACATGGTCAATGACAAGATTTTATATAGATATAAACTTGACCGAATTTCATTGACAGTTAAAAAATAAAAGAAAATTTTGTCGATCAAAATTTGCCATTTCAACACCTGAAAATGGCCCCTATCGTTGAAGCGATGTTAAAGGTACATGGCTCGTTCACAAAATTTTTATAGGTACCACACGTGGTAATTTTTGATTAATTTTTGGCCCCAAAAAGGGGGGAAATAAAAAGTAGCCATATAAGTGGTACCAGTGCAGGACCTGAAAGGAGCCCGTGCATTTTTCCTTATCCGTAGGGAAAATCCCCTGCCATTGACCCTGTAGGACCAGTTTAATTCGTTCTCCTGGGGATAAACAATGTTCAGTAGGATCGACTTTCGAATTATTTTCAAACTACAACACTTTAAATGATTTGCAAAAATTCCAAACAAAATCATTCACTTTTTTTAAAATTAATAAAGTGTGTATAAATTGTGTACTACTAACACATATTTTTTGAACTTCTTCCAATGATACGATTAAAGATAATTAAATTTTAAAATCATGATTTTAAGCAATTCGTGGGCTATGACGTTGTCAATTCTCAAGTATCTGAGCGTATTGATGGGGACAAAGTTGGGGGTATATCGTTGATGGTCCAGGGTTGGATAATGGGTTAGCCACATGTAATGGAGAAGAGGATAGTGTGGCTTTGGGCCAGATTTATGGGGCACGATTGCCTACAATTGAGCTGTTTGGTTTGAATAAAAATTAAATTTTGCTAGAAATCAATAGAATGTATAGTTGAAATAGTTTTGATCATATAAAATATGTGATTAAAATTAATTATTGATTTTAACTTAGATTTTATTTAATTTTTAATGGAACAAAAAATGGGCCAAATAAATGAATGCCTAAATAGTTATAACTAGTAAAATATGTTGTCTCGTTGTAATATTTTTGAACAATTATTGGATTCTTACAATTAACGTTTATGCTATTTTAACCTTAATTACAAATTTGATGGACTAAATAACAATAATACTTAAATTGAGCGATTGATGATATCATCATATTTTTTGTCGTACGTACCTGAACTCTAATTTCAATTCACAGCTTAATCCTTTATTTTCCAGAGTCTATCCAACACCACTCTCTTGACCATATTACTTTTACAATTCTCGATTCTTATGAAATGTGAAAATAGTAATAAGTAGTATTTAGTAATATGTGATTAAAATTAGTTTTTGATTTGAATTTAATTTATAAATTATTTTCCATCTAAATGGAGCTTTTTGAAAAAAAAATCCAAGAAGACGTGATTCATTACTCACGAAATTAAAAGATAATACAATAAAATAAACAAAAAAAACTTTATTGATCTGTCTTCATTCATTGTTACACTTTGTACACTATATTCCTTGTCAACATTCGTTTAGTGAAAGCATCTCCCATTCTGAGTAACTTTCAAAAACTAAACATCGTGTTCATACAAAAAAAAAAAAAGTCTTTCTAGAATCAAAATCGAAAGAAAGAGTTCAAGATTTTTAATATAAGAAAAACAAGAATCATGTTTCAATGACAATACTCTGGCGGCACAATGGACAGGTTTGAGTGATATCCAACCATGTTTCGATGCATTCGAAGTGAAATCCGTGGCTGCACGCTAGAAGACATCGGACCAATTCTTGGTCTTTGAATTCAAAATAGACAGACATGTATCTTCACTTTCTTGTTTGATGTAAATATCAATGACTATCTGGGATCGATTTGAAGTTGGGAATTATGGTAGCGGCGTCGTTGGTGGTAATGGTTGACGATTTACGACTGGCAGTTCATTTTGTTCCAATTCTGCATGTATATCCAGCCTCTTTGACATCAAACATTGAATCAACATAAACATCAAAATCGAAGCGAAAACATATAGTAAAAGGTTCAAAATATCAGGCATCATTAAGGTTGACGATGGAGAAGAGAGGCAGAGCGATTAGAGCAGACAAAAATTTGCAATGCACAATGGTATTTATATACTAGTGTGTTAGTCTGTACAAGCAAATAAGAGATGCCTATTTGTTTTCAATCATAAGAATTCTTTTTTTATTATCTTAACCGCTTAACGATTATTGTACGCGTGGAGATTTGCTCGAGATTTTTTCATTTTAGATAACTTTTTTTTTATTGTTAATCATTGAATTTGTTTTAATTTTTAAGCTAGTTGAGAATTTATTTAAGAAAAGCTTAATTCTTGAAATTTGTCTTGACTTACTTTTATAATTTCAAATTTTTGTTTAGAAAAACTTAATTCTTCTATAGATCTGTTGCAAGAACATGGTCAATGACAGGATTTTATACAGATATAACTTGATCAAATTTCATTGACAGTTAAAACAAATGAAAGAAAATTTTGTCAATAAAAATTGCCATGCCCCTATCGTTGAAGCGATGCTGCAGGTACATGGCTCCTTCAAACCTTTTTTATAGATACCACACTTGGTAATTTTTGATTGATTGTTGGCCCCAAAAGGGAGAAAAGAAGAAGCCATAAAGGTGCTATCAGTACAGACCTGAAAGAAGCCTGTGCATTTTTCCCTGTCCGTAGGGAAAATCCCTGCCACCGAACCTGTACAACCAGTTTAATCCATTCTCCTGAGGATAAACATTGTTCAGTTGGATTGATTTTCGAATTATTTTCAAACTACAACACTTTAAATTATTTACAAAAATTCCAAATGAAATCATTCATTTTTTTAAAATTAATAAAGTGTATATATATTGTGTACTATTAACACATATTTTTTGTACTTCATTCAATGATCTGATTAAAGATAATTAAATTTTGAAATCTTGATTTTAAGCAATTCGTGGCCTCTGACGTTGTCAACTCTCAAGTATATGAGCGTATTGGTAGGGACATACTTGGGGGTATATCGTTGACAGTCTAGGCTGGATGATGGGTTAGCCAAAAGAAATGGGGAAGGGGATAGATTAGAGTGTGGCTTTAGGCCTGATTTATGGGGCACGATTGCCTTCAATTAAGCTGTTTGATTTAAATAAAAATTAAATTTTGATAGAAATCAATAGAATGTATGGTTGAAATATTTTTGATACCATAAAATATGTGATTAAAATTAATTATTGACTTTAACTTAAATTTAATTTCATCTTTAATAGAACCAAAAATGGGCCAAATAAATGAATGTTTAAATAGTTATAACTAGTAAAATAGATTGTCTCGTTGTAATATTTTTAAAGTGACTAACAATTATCGGATTCTTACAATTTAAGTTTATGCTATTTTTACATTAATTACAAATTTGAAGGACTAAATAACAAGAATACTTAAATTGAGCGATTGATGATATCATCATATTTTTTTTGGTACGTACCAGAACTCTAATTTCAATTCACAGCTTAATCCTTTATTTTCCAGAGTATATCCAACACCACTCTCTTCACCATATTACTTTTAGAATTCTCGATTCTTATGAAATGTGAAAATAGTAATAAGTAGTATTTAGTAATATGTGAGTAAAATTAGAGTTTGATTTGAACTAAATTTATAAATTGTTTTCCATTTAAACGGAGCTTTTTGAAAAAAATCCAAGAAGGCGTGATTCATTACTCACGAAATTAAAAGATAATACAATAAAATAAACAAAAAAAATAACTTTATCGATCCGTCTTCATTCATTGTTACACTTTGTACACTATATTCCTTGTCAACATTCATTTAGTGAAAGCATCTCCCATTCTGAGTACTTTTAGAAACTAAACATCGTGTTCATGCAAAAAAAAAAAAAAAAAAAGTCTTTCTTGAATCAAAATCGAAAGAAAGAGTTCAAGATTTTTAATATAAGAAAAACAAGAATCAATGACAGTACTCCAGCGGCACAATGGACAGGTTTGAGTGATATCCAACCATGTTTTGATGCATTCGAAGTGAAATCCGTGGTTGCATGCTAGAAGACACCGAAACAATTCTTGGTCTTTGAATTCAAAATAGACAGACACGTATCTCCATGTTCTCGTTTGATGTAAATATCGATGACTATCTGGGATCGATTTGAAGTTGGGGATGATGGTAGCGGCGACGTTGGTGGTAATGGCGGACGACTTACGACTGGTAGCTCATTTTGTTCTGATTCTGCGTGTCTATCCTGCTTCTTTGACATCAGACATTGAATTAACAAAAACATCACAATCGAGGTGAAAACATATAGTAAAAGGTTCAAAATATCCGGCATCATTAAGGAAGACGATGGAGAAGAGAGACAGAGCGATTAGAGCAGACATTAATTTGTAATGCACAATGGCATTTATGTACTAGTGTGGGAGTCTGTACAAGGAAATAAAATTTGCCTATTTGTTTTCAGTCAACATAAGGATTTTTTTATTACCTTAACCGCTTAACGATTACTGTACGGTTGGAGATTTGCTCTAGATTTTTTTTAATTTTTGGAAACTTTTTCTTGTTGTTAATCATTGAATTTGTTTTAACTGTTAAGCTAGTTGAGAATTTATTTAAGAAAAGCTTAATTCTTGAAATTAGTCTTGACTTACTTTTATAATTTCAATTTTTCGTTTAGAAAAACTTAATTCTTCTACAGATCTGTTGCAAGAACACGGTCAATACAGGATTTTATATAGATATAACTTGATCAAATTTTATTGACAGTTGTAAAAATGAAAGAAAATTTTGTCTATAAAAATTGCCATTTTCAGCACTTGAAAATGGCCCCTATCGTTGAAGGGATGCTATAGGTACATGCTCCTTCAATTTTTTTTTATAGATACCACACTGGGTAATTTTTAATTGATTGTTGGCCCCAAAAGGGGGGGGGGGGGGCCATAGAGGGGCTATCAATATAGGAACTGAAATGAGCCTATGCATTTTTCCCTGTCCGTAGGGAAAATCCCTGCCACCAAACCTGTACAACCAGTTTAATCCATTCTCTTGGGGATAAACATTGTTCAGTTGGATTGATTTTCGAATTATTTTCAAACTACCAACACTTTAAATTACTTACAAAAATTCCAAATGAAATCTTTCATTTTTTTAAAATTAATAAAGTGTATATATGTTGTGTAGTATTAACTCATATTTTTTGTACTTCTTCCAATGATTTGATTAAAGATAATTAAATTTTGAAATCATGATTTTAAGCAATTCGTGGCCTATGACGCTGTCAACTATCAAGTATATGAGCGTATTGATGGGGACAGATTTGGGGGTATATCGTTGAAGGTCTGGTGCTGGATGATGGGTTAGCCAGATGAAATGGGGAAGGGGATAGATTAGAGTGTGGCTTTAGGCCTTATTTATGGGGCACGATTGCCTTCAATTAAGCTGTTTGATTTATATAAAAATTAAATTTTGATAGAAATCAATAGAATGTATGGTTGAAATATTTTTTATCTCATAAAATATGCGATTAAAATTATTTATTGACTTTAACTTAGATTTAATTTAATTTTTTTAATAGAACCAAAAATGGGCAAAATAAATGAATGTTTAAATAGTTATAACCAGTAAAATATATTATCTCGTTGTAATATTTTTAAAGTGACTAACAATTATGGGATTCTTACAATTTAAGTTTATGCTATTTTTAAATTAATTACAAATTTGAAGGACTAAATAACAAAAATTCTTAAATTGAGCAATTGATGATTGAATCATCATATTTTTTGTCGTACGTACCTGAACTCTAATTTCATTTCACAGCTTATATCCTTTATTTTCCAGAGTATATCCAACACCACTCTCTTCACCATATTACTTTTACAATTCTCAATTCTTATGAAATGTGAAAATAGTAATAAGTAGTATTTAGTAATATGTGATTAAAATTAGTGTTTGATTTGAACTGAATTTATAAATTATTTTCTATCTAAATGGAGCTTTTTGAAAAAAATCCAAGAAGATGAGATTCATTACTCACAAAGTTAAAAGATAATACAATAAAGTAAACAAAAAAAAAAAACTTTATTGATCCGTCTTCATTCATGACTACACTTTGTACACTATAGTCCTTGCCAACATTCGTTCAATGAAAGCATCTCCCATTCTGAGTAACTTTCAAAAACTAAACATCGTGTTCATGTAAAAAAAATGTCTTTCTAGGATCAAAATCGAAAGAAAGAGTTCAAGATTTGTAATATAAGAAAAACAAGAATCATGGTTTAATGACAGTACTCCAGCGGCACAATAGGCAGGTTTGAGTGATATACAACCATGTTTTGATGCATTCGAAGTGAAATTCTTGGTTGCACGCCGAAAGACACTGGAACAATTCCTGGTCTTTGAATTCAAAATAGAAAGACACGTATCTCCACCTTCTTGTTTGATGTAAATATTGATGACTATCTGAGATCGATTTGAAGTTGGGATGATGGTGGCGATGGCGACAGTTGATGGTTTCCAACTGGCAATTCATGTTGTTCCGATTCTGCATATCTATCCCGCCTCTTTGACAGCAGACATTGAATAAACTAAAAACATCACAATTGAGGCAAAAACATATAGTAAGAGGTTCAAAATATCAAGCATCATTAAGGAAGACGATGGAGAAGAGAGATAGAGTGGCTAGAGCAGATAGAAAATTGCAATGGACAGTGGTATTTATATACTACTGTGTGTGTCTCTACAAGGAAATAAATAGTTATACTCTACAAGGAAACAAAGATGTCTATCTCTTTTTTGTCAACGTAAGAATTTTTGTAATAACTTAACGGGCTATTGTACGCATGGAGATTTGCTCTATATTTTTTTATATTTAGGTAACATTTTTTTTGGTTGATCGATGAATTTGTTTTAACTTTTAAGCTAGTTGAGAATTTAGTTCAGAAA
This sequence comes from Olea europaea var. sylvestris, assembly GCF_002742605.1. Lineage (NCBI taxonomy): Eukaryota > Viridiplantae > Streptophyta > Magnoliopsida > Lamiales > Oleaceae > Olea > Olea europaea. The sequence continues at coordinate 37,898 of NW_019265331.1, forward strand.
AGCTTAATTCCTGAAATAAGTCTTGATTTACTTTTATAATTTCAAATTTTAGTTTAGAAAAGCTTAATTCACTTACAGACTTGCTACAAGAATATGGTCCATAACATGATTTTATACCAATATAAACTTGACGAAATTTCATTAACAGTTGAAAAAATAAAAGAAAATTTTGTCAATCAAAAATTGTCATTTTCAGCACCTAGAAATGGTCCCTATCGTTGGAGCAATGCTACACGTACATGGCTCCTTCACAAAATTTTTATAGGTACTAATTGTTGGCCCCCCAAAAAAAAAGGCAGTCATACAGGTGCTAACAGTGCAGGACCTGAAAGGAGCCTGTGCATTTTCCCTGTCAGCAGGAAAAATCCTTGTCATTGGCCCTGTACGACCAGTTTAATCCATTTTCCTGGGTATAAACATTGTTCAGTTGGATCGACTTTTGAATTATTTTCAAACTACAACACTTTAAATGATTTACAAAAATTCCAAACAAAATCACTTCATTTTTTTAAATCAAATCAATTTATGTAGTTTTGTTGGGTTTCAAATCACAATTTTAAAGATATAAAAGTATCATACTTCAGACAAGTAAAAATAAATTAATATATTGGTATGAAATTGAATATAGGACTTGAATTGAAACATTCTAAACATAAACGTCACAAATATATTTGTCTCGATATAAGATTAAATTATAAAATTTAAGTTTGCAAATTTAGGGCCTGTTTGAGCTACATTATTCCAAAAAAATGTATTTTTAAACAGTGATTTGACATTAATTAAACCACACATTCTTCAATAAAATAATATTACACGCAAATAAAAAACTTTTTCCTATTTTTTAACTACACATTTCCCATCAATACACTATTCAAGAATGCATTATTACCAAAATAATGTGGCTCAAACATGCAAATTTATTCTTTTTGAATTAGATAAGAAAATATTATGTTGTGTGACTGTCACATATGAGATCATAACCTAAATTATTTGTAGTATGTTATGTGATGGTGACACACTATATTGTATAATTGTAACTTAGAATATTCTGTGTCTGTGATAACAATTTATAAATATGTGACACTATTTTGTGGTTTCATATCTCTTTGAATGTGACCTAAAACGCGTCTATTTGAAAATTGTGACATCGAGCAAGATA
>NW_019265331.1:39073-59647 GCF_002742605.1 Olea europaea var. sylvestris
TATATATATATATATAAGATAATTACATTTTAAAATCATGATTTTAACTAATTCGTGGTCTATGACGTTGTCAAGTCTCAAGTATATGTGCCTATTGATGTGGCTGATTTGGGGGTACATTGTGGAAGGTCTTGGGCTGGATGATGCGGTAGCCACATGTAATGGAGAAGGGGATAGATTAGAGCCTGGCTTTGGGCATGATTTATGGGGCATGATTGCCTTCAATTGAGCTGTTTGGTGTAAATAAGAATTAGATTTTTATTAAATTTTGATAGAAATCAATAGAATGTATGGTTGAATTACTATTGATCCCATAAAATGTGTGATTAAAATTAATTGTGGAGTTTAACTTAGATTTAATTTAATTTGAACCAAAAATGGGCCAAGTAAATTAATATCTACATAGTTATAACTAATGAAATATACTGTCTCAATGTAATATTTTTTAAAGTGACTGACAATTATTGGATTATTATGATATAAGTTTATGCTATTTTTACTTTAATTACAAATTTGAAGAATTAAATAACAAAAATACTTAAATTGAGCAATTGATAATAAAAGCATCATTTTTTTTTGTCGTACCTGAAATCTAATTTCAATTCACAACTTACATCCTTCATTTTCCAGAGTCTATTTAACACCACTCTCTTCACCATATTACTTTTACAATTCTCGATTCTTATGAAATGTGAAAATAATAATCAGTAGTATTTAGTAATATGAAATTTAAAATTAGTGTTTGATTTGAACTGAATTTATATTTTCTATCTAAACGGAGTTTTTTTGAAAAAAATCAAAGAAGATATGATTCATTACTCACAAAATTAAAAGATAACACAATAAAATAAACAAAAAAACTTTATTAATGTGTCTTCATTCATAACTACACTTTGTACTGTGAAAGCATCTCCCATTCTCAGTAATTTTTAGAAACTAAACACCGTGTTCATGTACAAAAAAGTCTTTCTATTATGAAAGTCGAAAGAAAAAGTTCAAGATTTGTAATATAAGAAAAACAAGAATCATGGTTCAATGGCAATACTCCAGCGGCACAATGGGCAGATTTGACTGATATCTAACCATTTTTTGATGCATTCGAAGTGAAATCCATGGTTGCAATCCTGAAGACACTGGAACAATTCCTGGTCTTTGAATTCAGACAAACAAATAAAGCATTCGCTATCTCCACTTTCTTGTTTGATGTAAATATCGACGATTATTTCATCCTTCTTCCCTTCCATCATCTGGGATCGAGTTGAAGTTGGTGATGATGGTGGCGACCGCAGTGGTTGACGATTTACGACTGGCTGTTCATTTTGTTCCGATTTTGCATATCTATCCCGCCTCTTTGTCAGCAGACATTGAATCAACAAAGGAATCACAGTCGAGGCGAAACAAATAGTAAAAGGTACAAAATATCAGGCATCATTAAGGAAGATGATAAAGAAGAGAGATAAGGCGATTAGAGCTGACAAAAATTTGCAATGCACAATGTATTTATATACTAGTGTGTGTGAGTCTCTACAAGGAAATAAAAGATGCCTATTTGTTTTCAGTCAACGTAAGCATTTTTATATTACCTTAATGGTTTAAAGACTACTGTATGCATCAAGATTTGCTCTAGATTTTTTTATTTTAGGTAACTTTTTTTCTTTGTTGTTAATCATAGAATTTATTTTAACTTTTAAACTAGTTGAGAATTTAGTTAAGAAAAGCTTAATTCTTCAAATAAGTCTTGACTTACTTTTTTAATCTCAAATTTTAGTTTAGAATAGAACATGGTCAATCACAGGATTTTATACAGATATAAACTTGACGAAATTTCATTGACAATTAAAAAATAAAAGAAAATTGCCAATCAAAAATTACCATTTCAACACTTGGAAATGGCCCCAATCGTTGGAGCGATGCTACAAGTACATGGCTCTTTCACAAACAAAAAAAAAAAAAAGCCATACAGGTGCTACCAGTGCACGACTTGAAAGAAGCCTGTGCATTTTTCCGTGTCCGTAGGGAAAATCCCGCCATTGACCCTGTGCGACCAGTTTAATCCATTCTCCTGGGGAAAAACATTGTTCAATTGGATCGACTTTCGAATTATTTACAAACTACAACACTTTAAATGATTTACAATAATTCCAAACAAAATCAATCATTTCTTTAAAATTAGTAAAGTGTATATATATTGTGTACGATTAACACATATTTTTTGAACTTCTTTCAATGATCTGATTAAAGATAATTCAATTTTAAATCATGATTTAAACAATTCCTGGCCTATGGCACTATCAAGTCTCAAGTATATGAGTGTATTGATGGGGTCAGATTTGGGGGTATATCGTTGAAGGTCTGGGATTGGATGATGGGTTAGCCACATGTAATGGAGAAGGGAATAGATTGGAGTGTGGCTTTGGGCCTGATTGATGGGCACGATTGCCTTCAGTTGAGCTGTTTGGCTTAAATAAAAATTAAATTTTGATAGAAATCAATAGAATGTATGGTTGAAATATTTTTGATCCCATAAAATATGTGATTAAAATTAATTATTGACTTTAACTTAGATTTAATTTAATTTTTAATGGAACCAAAAATGGGCCAAATAAATGAATGTCTAAATAGGTATATCTAGTAAAATATATTGTCTAATTGTAGTATTTTTAAATTGACTGACAATTAATGGATTCTTACCATTTAAGTATACGCTATTTTTACATTAATTACAAATTTGAAGGACTAAATAACAAAAATACTTAAATTGAGCAATCAATGATAGAATCATCATATTTTTCATTGTATGTACCTGAACTCTAATTTCAATTAACACCTTATATCCTTTATTTTCCAGAGTCTATACAACACCACTCTCTTTACCATATTACTTTTACAATTCTCGATTCTGATGAAATGTGAAAATAGTAATAAGTAGTATTTAGTAATATGTGATTAAAATTAGAGTTTGATTTGAACTGAATTTATAAATTATTTTCTATCTAAATGGAGCTTTTTGAAAAAAAAAAAACCCAAGAAGATGTGATTCATTACTCCCAAAACTAAAAGATAATACAATAAAATAAACTAAAAGAACTTTATTGACCCATGTTCATTCATTGTTACACTTTGTACACTATATTCCTTGTCAACATTCATTCAGTGAACGCATCTCCCATTCTGGGTAACTTTTAGAAACTAAACATCATGTTCATGTAAAAAAAATGTCTTTCTAGAATCAAAATCGAAAGAAAAATTTCGAGATTTGTAATATAAAAAAAAAAAATAAGAATCATGTTTAATGACAGTACTTTGACGGCACAATTGGCAGGTTTGAGTGATATCCAACCATCTTTTTGATGCATTCGAAGTGAAATCCATGGTTCCACGATGGAAGACATCGAAACAATTCCTGGTCTTTGAATTCAAAATAGACCGACATGTATCTCCACCTTCTTGTTTGATGTAAATACCGATAACTATCTGGGATTGATTTGAAATTGGTGATGATGGTGGCGACAGAGGCGGTGGGGTGGTTTACGATTTTCGACTAGCTACTCATTTTGTTCCGATTCTGCATATATCCACCCTCTTTGACAGCAGACATTGAGTCAACAAAAACATCACAATCGGGGCACAACATATAGTTCAAAATATCAGGCATCATTAAGGAAGACGATGGAGAAGTGAGACAAAGCGATTAGAGCAGACAGAAATTTGCAATGCACAATGGTATTTATATACTAGTGTATAAGTAAGTCTGTACAGAGAAATAAGTAGTTATACTCTACAAGGAATCAAATATGCCTATATGTTTTCAGTCAACGTAAGGATTTTTGTATTACATTAACAGTCTATTGTATGCGTGGAGATTTGCTCTATATTTTTTATTTTTAGGTAACTATTTTTTTGTTAATCATTGAATTTGTTTTAACTTTTAAGCTAGTTGAGAGTTTTAGTTCAGAAAAGCTTAATTCTTGAAATAATACTACAAAAATAGCCTTTTACAACGTTCAAAAAATGTTGTTAAAGACCTTGTGCAACGTTTGGACATATGTTGCAAATCTCAGTGTTGCCATAGAATGGAAGGATATGACCATGTTCAAAAAATGTTGTCGAAAGCTTTCGGCAACGATTTTTAAACGTTGCGGTAAGTGTCTACAGCAACGTTCAAAAAACATTGCCGAAAGTCTTTCACTACGTTCAGAAAACGTTGCCATAAGTGTTTTGCAAAAGCTTTTTTAATAGTAATTTATGTAGATTGACTCGCAAAATTGAAAATTATAAATTTTGGAATTGTATAAAAATTGATAATTTCATTATAAATTTTTGAATACATAATGTGAAGCATGACCATATTCTCCTATACACTTGAATACATAATGTAAAAAATGCAAGCCTGCTATTGAAAAACATAAACAACTTTTCTGCATCTAATTCATATTGAAATTAATGATATTTCAAGATGCCCTTGTGCCAAGCTTTAGTGTCATGAGCTGCTCACCCCCAACTTCCAAACCCAAAGTATGAAATTTTTCTGTCCAAAAAAAAAAAAAAAATATATATATATATATATATACACACTAATTGGTAAAAATCTCATATACCACAAAGTGCATGTTTGGTATGCAGTATTGGATAAAATTGGAGGATAAAAAACAAGATTTTAGCTTCTTTTTCTACTTTTATATTGTCTAATATTATTCATTTTTCCTTGATAAACATATCAAAATAGCTTGTATATAATCAAAGTAATTTATAGTACGAGCCATAGCTGGATGGAGAGCAATTGAACCCGACACCTTTAAGCCTTATTCAAAATATTCAAATTTATGGTCAGACAATAGCTAGTTGAATTTCTATCGTATAGAAGATACATGGAGAAGCACAAAGCATGAAATGACTTACTGAAGAGACCAAAATAGTCTGCTGCTCCAAGAGGCCTATCACATAATTGCAAAAGATATATTGGTAGAAACATGTGGGTTATAGGCAAGTTCTCCTTAATGTGTTGACAAAATGTATGCAACCAAATTTGGATTGAAACAAGGAGTCAAAATTTAAGTTCAGAGTAGATGACAATATGTTAGTGGCTTGTGTGTGAAACAAAAACAAATGAACTCCTATCTTCCCACAGCCAATTAATGAGAAAACTTTTGCCTTGGAGCAGCATGTTAAGTGATGTGGTAAGCACAGCATTGGAGAGTACAATAGGCACAAGTATTGGAGAGTAAAATTGGAGAGTACACTGGTACAATGTCCAATCTAAAACTGGGAAACAAGATAGATTCATCTGATATCTCTCCAGCGACAACTTCTAGAGGATCTGCCATACCCTTGTGCTTCTACCATAATATCACATCCCAAAAACAATTTGGAAGTTTTATATTAGTACCAGAGAAAATTGCATATTTCAGAGTAAAGTCAGCAAGAAATAAATGCAATATGATATAGGAGGTCTCTAATGTAAGTGCTGAACACTTCTAATGCAAAAGAAATTTTCTAACAGCCCTAATGTAGAGCCTGGTAAAGTACGATGCACGTTCGAGAACATCAATTCATCCCAATGAATCTACTAAAAATTTGCAATAAGAGGAAACATAATAGCATTTATACTTGCAAACTGATAAATTTTCCAGAATTATTTGAAAATGGAAGTGTTATTTCCATTGAGTTTTCTTGCATAATATACACAACAAGAGTTTCGAATCATATGCAGTTAATTACACAGCAATACAAGGAAATTATTACAGCTTTTAATTGCAATGATCCTAGCTGGGAATGATTTCTAAAATTGTGCCATTGACCAACATTGTCAATGCCAAGAGTTATGTAATTGTGTTGCCATTATTTATTCCCTTAACAGAATGTATTTGTCATTCTGTATTTCTTTCCTCAGCAGATTGCACTGCCATTGTGTTGCCATCCTTTTAGCCATTTTCTAATCTTTCCTTATCAGTGCTTCTCTTAATATCCCCCCTCAAGTTGGAGTGGGAAGATTCATGAACACCCAACTTGGTTCGAAAAGTGTAGAAGCTATCTCTTGGTAAAGGCTTTGTAAATATATTCGCCGGCTGAGTCGATGAGGGAATGTAGCGAGTAATGAAAAGACCCATGGCAACCTTCTCTCGAACAAAGTGATAATCATGTTTAATATGCTTAGAATGAGCATGAAACATAGGACTAATGGACATATGGAGAGCACTGATATTATCACAAAATAACTGAGTTGGTTGTGGAAGCAAAATACCAATATCTCGTAATAAGACAGTGATCCAAGTGAGTTCAGCAGTGGTTGATGCCATAGAGCGATATTTAGCTTCAGAACTGGATCGAGATACTGTTCGTTGCTTTTATGAACACAAAGAGATTCAAATTGCACCTAGAAATACATAAAACCCTGTTGTACTTCGATGAGTTGTTGGGCATCCTACCCAGTCGGCATCACTAAAACCATAAAGAGAATTGCAGCTATTGGAAAGATAGCGTAGACCATAGCTTTGCATGCCTCTAAGGTACCTTGAAATTCTTTTTATAGTTTTCAAATGAGATAAGGTTGGATTGCTAAAAGATTGGCATACTTGATTGACAGCATGAGCAACGTCCGGTCTCGTGAATGTCAAGTATTGCAAGGCTCCAACAATGCTGCAGAAGACAAAATGATCTATAGGATCATTGTTAGACTGAGTTGAGGATTCCTTCATTGCCATAGGAGTTGCGATCTAAGTACTTTGAAGCATTTGAGTTCGTTGAAGGAGGTCATGAATGTATTTTTGTTGAGTAAGAAATAATTCATTGGGAAAAGGTTTGATCTCTACTCCAAGGAAGTAACTTAATGTCCCAAGATCTTCGGTAGCAAACTCGTTACCAAGTTGATCAATGAGCTTTGTGATGAAATCATCAATATTCCTTGCCACAAGATATCATCTACATAAATGAGGAGAAGCATTCTGATAGTGTTTGAATGATACACAAATAATGTGAGTCTGCCTTGCTACATGAAAATCCAAGATGAAGAAGAAACTGCGACAAGCGATTGAACCAAGCTCGTGGAGCTTGCTTTAAACCATATAAAGATTTTTTCAACAAACAAACATGATTAGGATGTGAATAGTCAATGAATCTTGGTGGTTGCTCCATATAGACGGTTTCATTAAGATGCCCCTGCAAGAATGCATTCTTGACATCAAGGTGGCGAATACTCCAATTAGAAGAGATAGATAGGGCGATGACAAGCTGAATAGTAGTTGGTTTAACTATAGGGCTAAATGTTTCATCATAATCAATCCCTGAGACTTGAATAAAGCCCTTGGCCACTAATCGAGCTTTGAAGCGATCAACTGATCCATTCTCTTTGTACTTGATTCGAAAAACCCATTTTGAGCCCACAACATTAACATCATATGGTCTTGGGACCAAAACCCAAGTATGGTTGTCATGGAGGGCTTTAATTTTCTATTGCATTGCTTCAGTCCACCTAGAATCTTTGATGGCTGACTTTAACGTTTTTGGCTCAGCTAAGATAGAGGCAAGTGCAACGTAGTCATTAATGTAGGCTAGTGGATGTCGATCTCTTGTAGGACGAGAAGGCCTCAAATCTAAATTGTTTGGAGAAGAGATTTCTTGAACATCTTGCATTGATAAGGGAACTTCATCATTATTTGTGTTTGCATGATTTGGTCTTGCATCTGTGATGTTTTCATCTGTTGAACTAGATACCTTATGAATCTCATCCAAATTAATGTAGTGGTCAACATTTTCATTGTTTTGCTCCTCATTTATTGCAATGTATCTATTAAATTTGGGGAAAAACCTCCTTCGTTTGCTTCAGTTTTGCCATTGTTTTCTTTTTCCTTTTTAATCCACTCATCTGAAGATGGAAATTCTGACAATTCCAAAGAATGAAAAATAGGAATAATCGTATAAGGCCAAAAAGGAAAATGTTCCTCATTAAAGACGACATGTCGTGAAATGTAAACTAGCTTTGTTGTTGGCTCTAGACATCGATAGGCCTTATGGATTGGATTGTACCCAAGAAAGACACAGGGATATGTTTTCTTTATGAACTTTGAACCATCTTGATGTCGCAAGCTTGGAAAACATTGACATCCAAACACTCGCAAGCCGTTGTAATCATAATGTCTCTTGTAAAGTCTATGATAAGGGCTTTGATTCTGTAACACTGAAGATGGCAAACGATTGATTAAACAGATGGCAGTAAAAAATGCTTCAACCCAATGTGATAAAGGCATATTTGCATGGAAGAGCATCGTTAACCCTGTTTCCACGATATGGCGATGCTTGCGTTTTGCGACTCCATTTTATTTTGGAGTTCCTGGACATGAAACATGTAGCTCAATTCCATTGTTAGCAATATGATCCAGAAATGCATTAGAGCTAAATTCACCTCCTCCATCACATTGGAAAATCTTAATTTTTCGATCAAATTGATTTTCAGCTAATGCTTTGAATTTAAGAAAATGATCAAGGAATTCTGATTTCCTTTTTAACGGATATATCCATGTGTATGTTGAGAAATCATCAACAAATATAGCATAAAATCGAAAATATTGCTTGGACACTAAGGGAGCTGGTCCCCAAACATCACAATGTATCTTTTCAACAGTATACTCAAATATTTTATTTGTTTGCTTGAAAGGCAGTTTACAACTCTTTCCTAATTGGCAAATAATACATATTGTAGACTTTTTTGTCCAATTTGTAACATAATGATCTTCCTTTCTTTTAACCAAGACAAAAATTTTGGATTTGGATGACCCAATCACTGATGCCATAACAGAGTTAGAGCTGCCATTCTTTATTGCACTAAGAGCCTCTTGATTATTTTTTTCTAATGAGTAAAGGTATCTTTTCTTATGCCCCTCTGTGATTATCCACTGGTTTTGGTTCTTAACAAGAAAGCCAAATGACATGAATTCAAAAGTACACAAATTATCTGAAGTAAATTTTCTAACAGATAACAGATTTTTCTTCAATTCAGGAAACACTAATACATCTTTTCAATTCAATTTTCCTTCATCAATAACCACACATGCATCACTAGTGTAAGAAATAGGTAAAGTGTTTCCATCACCCACATAGATGACATCATTCCCATTATATGGTTTAATAAATGACAATTTACCTGCATCATTTGTCATGTGTGACATAGCTCCAGAGTCTATTATAAATGAATGATCGTTAGAGTCATTAAAGGAAAAAGTAAAAAATGCTTGAGGGAGATCTTTAGACTGGTATGAGTAATCAAAGTGATACCAACATTCAATTGTAGAGCGATTTGCCTTTCCACATATCTGATAAATTACCTTATCAGTATCATTAGAGTTTTTTGATCATGGTGGCTGCTATCCAAGATTGCTGTCATTTCTTGGTTGTTGTTTGAAGTAGGTATTCATCTGTTTGATATTGTTATTGTCATTTCCTTGAGTATTCATTTGTCCAGACTGTGCATTGTAGCGGCTAACAGGGGTAAAACGTTTTCCCCTTGAATTGAAAATTCTGCGTTCTCCATGACTGTTCTGACCACGTCCTCTTTGATCGAAAAATGCATGTGTATTTTCAATGAATGTTTTTTCCTCCTCATTCTTTGATTTTAATGTTTGCTCATGTCCTTGCAGAGCTAACATAAACTGTCCAAATGAAGGGTAAGGAGGTTTAGCATAGCATGGTCCCTGTGAGAATTGGAAGACTTTGTCAAGATCAGAAACTGGCTTTTTGATAGAAGCAAGGTTGTCACATATGGACTTAAAATCTCTGACATATTCATCTAGAGATCGCGTTCCCTTTTTAATCTTCATTAACATACTTTTTAGATGTCTTTCTTTCTCCACTGTGATGGGAAGTAGTTGGGTTTGAAGAGATACCCAAATGTCATAAGCAGATGCTATTTTAGCCTAAAAAATAAGACTTAATACATCCTTCTTCATAGTGCCTAGAAGCCAAGAGGTAAGGATGCCATCATTATTGAGCCACAAGTGGTGCTGTGAGTTTGGACTTTTCTTTCCCGATTCATCATCGATTTCTTCAACAAGTTTTCCTTCTTTGGTGAGATTATGAAGAATACCCAAGCTTCGAACCAATGGAATAATTTGTGAATGCCATAATAGAAAATTTGATGTGCTTAGCTTAATTGAAATTAAGCTAAAACACTAGTGGAATTGCTGGATGTTCAACTGTGGTCTATTTTTCAAAACATAAGATCAAAAAGACATGGTTTCTGGCTTGCGAGTTTGTGGCTCTGATACCATGAGAAATTTTCCAGAATTATTTTTAAAGGAAAGTGTTATTTCCATTGAGTTTTCTTGCATAATATATACAGCAAGAGTTTCGAATCATATGCAGTTAATTACACAACAATACAAGGAAATTATTACAGCTTTTATTGCAATGATCCTAGCTGGGAATGATTTCTAAAATTGTGCCATTGACCAGCATTTTCAATGCCAAGATTATGTAATTTCAGCATCCCAAGATCTTTGAGTTTAAACTGGCTGTGTAAAAATGCCTTCAAAGAGTCAATTATACTTATGTTTGGACCTGTGATGATGATGTCATTAACGTATACCAACAAGGCAACAAATGTGTTACCAGACCCTTTAGTAAACAAAGACTAATCGGACTTTGATTGCTAAAAACCATGAAGAATAAGAACCTGGGAGAAGTTAGAAAACCATTTTCGAGATGCCTGTTTAAGGCCATAGATGGACTTGTGAAGTTTGCATACTGGCTGTCCTCCCTTTGCAAGATTTTTATTTGTTTTATAATAACCCAAAGACAGATCCATATATATTTCTTCAAAAAGATCTCCATTAAGAAATGCATTATTGACATCTAACTGGGCAAGATTCCATTTATGGATAGCAGTAATAGCAAGAAGCATCTTGACATTCACAAGTTTGGCAATGGGAGAAAATGTTTCAATGAAATCCAAACCTTCCTGTTGGGTATAGCCTTTGGCCACCAAACAAGCCTTGTATCTATCTATACTTCTGTCATGTTTATACTTGATTTTATATACCCACTTGCAACCAATGGAGTGTTTGCCTTAGGTAGAGTAGTCCCCGACCAAGTATTATTTTGTTCCATTGCAGCCAATTTAGATGCCATAGCCTCTTTCCAATGCTGAAATTGCACAACTTGGTGGTAAAATTGAGGCTCAAAATTGGATGAAACATTAAGGAGGTAACTTCTATGTGATGGGAAAAATGAAGCATAGGAAATGAACTTGGATAGGGGGTATTTTGAGTTATGTTGCGGAGGGATATATTTGTCATGAGGTTACAGTAAAATTCCTGAAGATAGAAAGAAATTTTACTAACTCTAGTTGATCTTCTAGGGAGAGAGGATGAAGGTTGAGTAGAATCTGGTACTTGTTCCTCAATGGAATCTGGAATTGAGGTTGAAGATGTAGAAAGAATGACAGGCAGGCCAAAAGAGCCCTGGCAAGTATCATTGTCATCCAAGGATAGATTGGATGTTGTGGCTAGATTTGAGTGATAGGGTATTGAATCAAAAGTAATGTGTGGCAAAACAATGTCAAGAAATGGATAAATAAGATCAGTTGTGTGAGGTATGGAATGGAAAGGAAAATGGTTTTCATGAAACACAACATCTCTGGAGACAAAAAATGATTTTGATGAGATATCATACAATTTATAGGCTTTTATGCTTGGAGAATAGCCTATGAATACACATGTTGTGGCTCGGGGATGGAACTTATGTCTATGGGATGGTAGTGTCGAGGCAAAACAAAGGTTACCAAACACTTTTAGAAAACTGTAATCTACTGTTGTGCCATATAATAGTGAAAATTGAGTGTATTTTTTAAGATTGGAGAAGGAGTTTTGTTAATTAAAAATGTAGCTGTTAGCACACAATCTCTCCAAAATTGAATGGGAACTCGTGATTGAAAGAATAGGGCCCGAGCCAGATTAAGGAGATGCTGGTGCCTCCTTTCCACTATAGAATTTTGCTCAGGTCTTTCTACACATGCAAACTGGTTAATGACTCCCTTTGCATTAAAATAGTCTGTAAATTTTAATTCCTAGGCATTGTCTGATCTGAATTTCTCGATTATCTTCAATTTTGTGAAATATGCACTGACAGATGACTAACTTTGTGTGAGATTCATCATATCTCGCCTTAACTGGAATATGCGTGGTCCGTTCCTTTGTTGAAATCGCTCCTTTAGATCCATCCAAATCAAATATGCAAATTCGGAATATATGACACTTGGAGAGATTTCCTTAGATATAGAATTGAGAATCCAGGATATAACAATGTTGTTATTTCAGATACATGAATTGAGTAATTTCTGGTCATTTTCAGGCCGAGGAATAGATCTATTGATAAATCCTAATTTGTTTTTCACTGAAAGTGATATCATCACTAATTGGATCCAGGATGCATAGTTATCCCCAACTAATTGCTGTGAAACGAGGACAAGGCCTGGACTGTCTGAATGATGTAGAAAATAGTGACTGGTTCCATCATCAATTACTGAATTACTGACTGATGATGAAGAATTATTGATGTTGAGTTCAGTACATTCAAAGCCATAATTGAAGCTTCAAGTCAAACTGGAATATTTAGCTTAGCTGGCAATTGACATTTGTAATTTAGTTAGTTGGTTAGTTGAAGTTACTTAGTTAACTGCCGTTAAGTGAGCTGGCATATTCTGTTAAACTCTGTTGATAGGCCCAAGCTATATTTATACTTTGTTGTACGACATTTTGAATTGAATGAATCATTTCCTTCATTTCATAGCTCTTCGCTTCAATATGGTATCAGAGCATTTTCATTTTCTCGGAGAAATCCAACTCACTTAATAGCAGTTAACTAACTAACTTCAACTAACTAACTAACTGAATTACAAATGTCAATTGCCAGCTAAGCTAAATAGTCCAATACATGCCATGGTTTTAATTTGCACATCGTTCAATTACTTCTGGATTCATCAGAAACTTGCAACTATAGCTGCTCTTTAACTTGTACTTGACTAACTTCCGGATTCATCACAAAGTAATATAAGTAAATAATAGAAAAAGAGTTAAAAAGAACTTGAGTGCGGTTTAGGAATTAGAATCAATGGGCTACACCTCCTTCTTCTGTCGTCGAATCGTTGGTGGAAATGTAGACTCGAAGGACTGTTGCCTGCTACCACGTCTCGAGAAGTACAAGGGATCAAAGGTGTGGCATCTAGGTCTCGAAGGTGCTGTGTGACCTGCTTCTTAGGCTCGAACGTTAGAGGCCGGTGGTCAATGGTGGAAGGCGGCGAGATGGAGAGGCGGAGAGACGAGAGCTGCCAGTCGCGAAGAGTGGGAGTAAAATTCGTGGTTTGAGGAGTATTACCTCTGCCTGTTTTTTTTCTTTTTGTCTCGTCCATTAATAGTCCAAAAATGAAAGGTTTTTTTGCAACGTTTATAAAACGTTGCGAAAGACGACACTTTTTGCAACTTTTTAAAGACGTTACGAAAGACAGATTTTTGCAACATTTTATAAACGTTGCGAAAGACAAAGCATTTGCAACATTTTATAAATGTTGCGAAAGATAAATTTTGCAACATTTCATAAGCGTTGTGAAAGTAAGCTTTTTGCAACGTTCCATAAGCGTTGCAAAAGGCAGCTTTTGCAACGTTTTATAAACATTGTGAAAGACAACTTTTTGTAACACTAAGTAAGCATTGCAAAAAGGCAATATTAACAACATTCACTTAAAAAATATTGCCAAAATCAATTATATAGGCAATGACGACATTCACGTATTTTAATGTTGTGATTGACCCTTTAACAACATTTAATTAATGAATGTTACCTTTTGCATGTTGCAAAAAGGTCATTTTTATTGTAGTGAAAAATTAAAATATGATTTATAGATCTGCCAAGTCCAATCTATAGGAAACACGCCATTAATGATATGAAGAAAATGAAGTTAAGCTTTACGTAATAAAATTTCTACCTATAACAAAATGGAAGGTCTGGATATTGCTCATAAAGAAGTACCATGATAACAACTTTAGAGATGGCCACTGATCGGAAAATGTATCCCTCTGTGCCATTTCTAGCAGGAATTAGTTGCCTCAAAAGACATGAACTCTCCATAGTAGTCACCAGAAAAATTATGAAAGTGAACAAAGAAAAGAAAATGGTCAGATACTTAATTGAGAGATTGCTAGAAGTAATGAAGTTAAATAATGAGAGAATGGTTTCAAGATAAGTGCATAATTAAGGGTCCGTAAGTTCAAGAAGGATTTTGGAGTGTGAGATAGTAAAGAGTACTAAGGAAAAAGTGGTTAAAATTTTATCAGTTATATTGTTGAGTCCGCATCCTAACATGCATCTGACTTAACAATATTTGATCTTGTAGCTGAATAGCATCATAATAGAGATGACAGAAAAATCTACCTCACCCCAGCCACGATAGGTTGGCAGGGCATCAGCCCCATGAAGAAGAAGAAAAATTTTAAATTTAATTTACAAAAGGACAAAACACAACCATAACCTAATATCTTCCATCTCCCTCTCACGACTTAACAAAACACAACCATAACCTAATATATTCCATCTCCCTCTCACGACTTACGCCCACAATCTCTCTCTCAATTGCCGACCGCCGCCTCTCCTATTTTCCCAAACCTCCCATTCTAAACACTGAAATCACATCGAGTCTCGAACCACCCTCCACGAGCAATCCCATCAGCAGATCAGCTTGTTTTTTCGGCTCTCAATGCCTACAAGCTCAAATTCTTCTACGAAAAGCGCACCTCCTCTCCGATCATATGCCAAACCATTGACGACAACTGGATTCAAGCCTTGCTAATTAAAGGTACTATTGAACTAGTATCAATATCTCTGATATCGTTCTACTATGTCCCTCACCCGAGAACTGCTTGATGTTTATAGTATGCATTATTTTTGACAGTTTTGAAGTTTAGATGTTTGGTTGATTAAAGACTTATCTTATTTCGTTATAATACAAAAGTTATTTATTAATTGTATGAGTCTATTTCTTAAATGTCATTAACTAGTTATTCTTACATTATGCAACTCAAGTAGATGTTCCTTGTTTTTTTATTTGGGCAATTGCCTTGTCTGAAATTCAAGAAGTAGATGTTCTGTTTTTTTACTTTGGATATTGACGTTGTTAGTTCGAGCATATTTGCTTTGGATTTTAAAATTTAAATTTGTATTTTATTCTCTAATAATCGCATAATTCGAAATTTTGAAAATGTCAAAAAAAGGGGCAACAAATGGGGCAAGCCCCCGCCCCGAGCACCGCCTCGCTCCGCCCCAAACCTGATCCACTACCATCCCTACATCATAACATTGGATGGTTCAATTGAAGTCAATCTAATATTCTTATGTATTGTCTCTTCAAGTCCATCAAATAGTGTAATTTTAAGAACTTTAATTGCCAAGTTGGAAATATGCATAAGAAAATAGAACAATAACTTTTTTGGTAGTGTAACTAAACGATATATGTTTCATAAATTTTTATCAGCTTACAAGCACTTACAACTAACTATCTACTTGTGCAATATTTGTGCAAAATACTTGTGGCTCTGGGCTTAACAATCTATTTTGAAGTTTTTGATCCACTTGAAATTAGCTAAAATATATATTTAATATACGAATGAACATTGATTACACGAATCATTTTCTTTCAATTCTATTTCATCATAATAACAAGCACTAATTACATGAATCACTAAGTTCTCTACATTCTGTTTCTTTAGCTCGTGAAGACAAAATTAAATAAATACATATCGACTACATGATCATATATTTTTCTACTTTTTCCTTCATCAGGTTGTAAAGACAATAAAATAAATCTATATTAATTACGTGAATCGCTAACATCTATACATTTTATTACAATTAAATAAATCAATCTCAATTACATAAATAATTTTTCCTCGTTTTCTTCACATTAGGTCATAAATAATGAAATGAAATTAATGCATATCCCTACATATATCATTTTTTGTGATTTCATTATGTCAGGTTGTAAAGACTAAATTAAATAAATTAATATTTACAACATAAATCATTTTCTTTGTTTATATTACATTAGGCCGTAAACGACAAAACTAAAAAAATCAACGTCAATTTCACAAATCACTTTTCCTCGTTTTCATTAGTTCAAGTCAAAAACAACATATATAAAGAGTGCAAATCGAGTGCATAAATTATTTGTCATTTTGCGTCGTCAGGTAGTATAGAGAAAATCAAATTAATAAATGGACAATAGTAAAGCCTTAAACATCTAAAGAAATCTAAAACAATGATTAAATAACTGGAAAAGCCAGTGTATAGTGGAAAAGAAATTAATATATCAAACCATGAGATACGGAAACAAAATTCAAGCAAATATATAGATGAAAATAAAAACATGACATCCACAAATAGAACCTGGAAAGAACATCATTCTGCCAGAAGAAAAAAAGGTGATTTATTTGTGGATCAAGAATGGGAGAATGATGTCTTAAAAAGTAAGGTAGTTCATAACACGAGAAAATCGAAATAACGTTTTCTCAAAGCATAAGAAGTACTTGCTGGTGTTGGAGAAAAGTAAAAAAATGCCACTGATTTCACTCTATTTCTTGTCCATAACTTTTAACAAAATTTTGGAGAGAAAAAAAAAGGTGAATTTTAAGGAACAAAACCTATTATTGTATGTTCACCAATCTAGTCATAACCTCCCCTCTCGGTCCTCCGTATACGACACATGCATGTTTAACTCCTTCCCTCCGATCAAAAAATCCAACAATATTCATACATAACCAAAATGGCAACAAAATTATGTAAAGTGGATCTTAAAGTATGTTCAATAAGATGGACACACTAGATTGCATTGGACAGTACTAACAATAAAAAGACTAAAAATATTATTTTTCAATCAATTCACCAAGTTCGACATGTAGAAAACGCGTTGTAAGAAGAAAATTGAGTAAAGCTATACGTACATAAACACTGTACCCATAACAGAATGGAAGTTCCGAAGGTTGCTCCTAAAGAGAGTAGGATCCAAGACAACAACTTCATGCATGATATCACTTGGCCCCGGAGAATGTAAGCATGATATCACTTGGCCCCGGAGAATGTATCCCTGTATGCTATTTCCAGCATTACATCAGAAGACATGAACTTGCCAGAGTAGTCACCAGAAAAGCATGAAAGTGATCAAAGAAAAGATAAATTAGCAGCAATACAATTGAGAGATTGCTAGAAGTAATGGTGTTAGAAAGGTGTTAGAAAGGATAGAATGCTTTCGAGATAGGTATGTAATCAAGGGCCCTTTAGTCCAAGAGGGTTTTGGGGTGTGGAATAGTGAATAGTATGAAGGGAAAAAGTGGTTAAAATTTTGTCAATTCTATTGTTCAATCCTCTTAGTATTGTAGTGGATTACATATTAAATATGTCATTGATTTAATGGCGACCTTGTTAGCATCCCATAACACTAAAGGGGTTCAATTCAAGTCAATCTAATCTTATGTATTGTCTCTTCATAGGGTTGGCAATGGACCGAGTCGAGCCGGCTCGGCCCTTAATGCCACGAGCTCGGCTCGTGCTCGTGGCGAGCCGAGCTCGTGGGCCGGGAGCCGAGCGTGGGCCAAGCCGAGCTTCGGCTCGTGGGCTCGCCTACTTTTATATATATATATATATATATATATATATATATATATATATATATATAAAATAAAGAATAGAGTTTTAAAAATAAAAAGTGTTAAAAAATACAAATAATTTAACGAAAACAAATTTTTATTTATTTTTTATTTATATCATATTGTAATTTGTAATATTTTTTATAAGGTATAAAATATTTATATAATGAAAACGAATTATTTTTTGAAATACATTTACAAAAAATATATTTTTTTGATTTCTTTCTAAAGTTAATAAAATATAAACCCTCCTCCTTTATTCGGGTTTGGGACCAACTACATCAATTTTAAGTAGATGGAGTTAAAAATTGTACACGAACAACTTGTTGTAACGTGTACAATTTTTTAAAGAAGATTAAATTTAACGATTAAAAAATAAAAAAATTTGATTAATATAATTAAATCAAATATCACTTACCTGACGACATGCAATTTCAGCGTATTTATGTTGTAGTCGAAAATGAGCGTCCTACCAATCTTTCACACACATTAACGCTTCCAAAACATTTTCTTTCAGTCGGCTCCTAATATCAGTCAAAACCATTTTACCTGCACTAAAAGCAGCCTCCGAAGCAACAGTGCTAACCGGAGGTGTCAATAGATTTTTCACAATTGCAGAAATAATTGGCCAACGTCTTGCATACTTTCGCCATAATTCAATTACTTCTTCTGAAGTTTTTTTAATTGTTCTGTCTGTTGGCATATTATGATTGAAATAATCAATTAATTCGGCAGGTATCGTATTTTGAGTTTCGACCGATATTTGATGAGATGCAGATGTAGACGACATGGCACTAGATGAACACATTGTAGTTGCATCATATCTAAATGTATTAATGCCCTGAAATAAATTCATTATTTCCGCAGCATCTTCTTCAGTTTCAGCAGAAGGAGTAGATGCAGCAGAGGGTACCCGACTAACATTTGCACACATTCTTTTCGCATATAAATAATACATTCCATATAATGTTTGCTCTAAATTCTTATAGGTGATAGGTGTATCAAGTATTAAAGTTTTGTTGATTTGATCAATTACGTATTTAGTTCTCGAAATATTATATCGAGGGTCCATTGCGCATGCTAAAGGAAATAACATAGGCAGTTCTTCCCAATATTTTCTAAACTTTAATTCCATAGCAATTAAAATTTCACTAAAAGCAGGATCATTTTTATATTTATGAAATGTTCTTGCAATTATATAAAGGTGTTCAAGCACCATACAACTTGTGAGATAATAAACGTCGGATAAAACCTTTGTGGTCTCATAAAAAGATGTTAAAAATCGTTTAACTTTCAAAACTAAAATCCAAACAGGTTCATTTAACATACCATCATCATCACTTCTAATATGTCTATTATTATAAAAATCAGTTATTAAATTTTCGAAACCTTCACATAATTTTAATAGCAAGTATGTAGAGTTCCATCTATAACCTACGTCGCTAACAAATATTTTAGCAGTCATCACCCCTAGTTCGGCAAAAAAATCTTCAAATGCTTGTTTTCTACTAGGAGAGATCGTAATATAAACTAATGCATTCCTAATCCTTTGAAGTTCATCCTTTATATGTTTTAAACCATCTTGCACAATTAAATTCAAGATATGACACACACAACGAATATGAAACAAATACCCACCAAAATCAGGTTGAAATGTCCTACACAATTTATCGACGACTACCTTATTAACGCTAGCATTATCAAAAGTAAAAGATCGAATTTTACTCTCACAATGATATTCTCTAACAATACTGATAATAGCATTATATATATTATTAGCATTGTGAGGAAATTCAATAATTCTAAAAGCAATAATTTTCTTATGCATGCACCAAAGTGGGTCTCTATAGTGTGCGGTTGCAGCTATATATGCTCTTTTATTAACCCCTTCCCATATATCAAAAGTTAAGGATATAACACCCCCATATTGTTGCAAATCCATAATTAATTATTGTTTTGAATTATTGAAATAATTTATTGTATCGGCACGAAGAGTGTTTCGACTTACCCTAACGTACCTCGGTTGTAGATATTATTTCACAAATGAGACGAAGTGTTAGTTGTCTGCAATAGCCAGAGGCAACTCAGTGGCGGCAACAAATTTCACCATTCCAGTTCGAGTCTCGTCCTCCGAATACACACACGTGGATAGGGGTGAAGTTGTAGAACCGACGCCTGGACTGCCAAATTGTAATTGTGTTTGACCAACTAGAAGAAGTCCATGTCTGGCTGCACATGATTTGTAGTGGCGGTTGAGATGAGTGGTACCAATTTCTTTTTACCATGCCAATCTTTGTTGGCAGTAATTGCATACTGCTTTAGATTCTGCAAGGCCATCAATGACTTTTTCCATTGAAATCAACTTAAAGTAATCCCAACATTTTGCTTGTTTTTTGGCCTTTCGCTTTCCCCTCGCATCTGGGATATTTAATTGCTGATCTTCATCTTCATGTTCCGCTTCGGGAACGTTAATATCATCCAAATCAATTGAAATGTGGCTTCCCTGACCGTGAATGTGAACATCTTCAGGTATCAGTATGTAATTTAGAGCGGCAAATTCATTTGGTAATTGACTTTGCGACGTACTAGGCGATTCTCCATGATGTGGCAATGGCTCACGTCCTGTATCGAACAAACTCTCAACAAATGAACGTTGATCCATTTTTGTGATTGTTTATGATGAAATCTTGACTAGATGAATATAAATGTAGTGAAATTGTGAGAATTGAGAATTGGATGAATTGAAATTGTAACTAATAAACTGGAAAAATTGAATTGATATTATATATTTTGCAGCACAAGAGAGTAAAAACTCGATAATTGGTATAATAAAAGAGAGTTGAGACTTGAGAGAGTTGTAATCTTAGAAGAGATTGATATGAAAAAAAAAATTTGG
>NW_019265331.1:59720-185532 GCF_002742605.1 Olea europaea var. sylvestris
AAAAGGGGGAGAATAAAATAAAATAAAATTCGGTGACCAGAACGGTCACTGAATAAAAGTGACCGTCACTGAATAAGACCAGAACGGTCACTTTTGTGACCGTTTTGGTCACTGGCTCGACGAGCCACGAGCCGCTCGGCTCGTGCTCGGGCTCGTGATTTCACGAGCCCGAACCGCCCACGAGCCCCTTTTTCACGAGCCTAGCCGATAAGCCTAATTGACATCCCTATCTCTTCAAGTCCATCAAATAGTGTAGTTTTAAGAACATTAATTGCCAAGTTGGTACTATGTATAAGAAAATTGAACAATAACTTTTGTGGCAGTGAAATTAAATGATATATGGTTCGTAAATTTTTATCAGCATAACACTTACATCTAACAATCTTGCTACTTGTGTAATATTTGTGCAAAATACTTGGGGCTTTAGGCTTGACGGTCCATTTTGAACTTTTGGATCCACTTGAAATTAGCGAAAATATATACTTATTAAATTTAAATTGATTAAGTGATTTTTTTTGTTTTTGTTTTTGTTTTTGTTTTAGTTTTAGGTTTTTTTTTTTTTTTTCCCCTTAAGTTGTAAAGACAAAAATAAATATATGAATCATTTTCTTTCGATTCTCTTTCATCCTAATTACAGAATTAAATAACAAGCACATATTACATGAATCACTAATTTCT
This sequence comes from Olea europaea var. sylvestris, assembly GCF_002742605.1. NCBI lineage: Eukaryota > Viridiplantae > Streptophyta > Magnoliopsida > Lamiales > Oleaceae > Olea > Olea europaea. The sequence goes on from NW_019265331.1 coordinate 60,399, forward strand.
CTACCTTCTATTTCGTTAGCTCCCAAAGAAAAAAATTAAATAAATATGAATCGACTGCATGAATCATGATTTTTCTACATTTGGTTTCGTTATGTCCTAAAATAAATTGATATGATTATGTGATCTCTACATGGTATCGAGTTAGGTCGTAAAGACAATTAAATAAACCAATATAAACTCGTAAATCACTTTTCCTCGTTTTCTTTACATTGGATTGTAGATAATGAAATGAAATTAATGCATACCTATTACATATATTATTTTTTGTAATTTCATTATGTCAGGTTGTAAAGGCAAAATTCAATAAATAAATTAATGTCTATTAGATAAATCATTTTCTTCGTTATATTACATTTGGCCATAAACAACAAAACTAAAAAAATCAATATAAATTTCATGAATCACTTCTCCTCATTTTCATAAGGTCAAGTTGAAAATGACAAATAGAAAGAATGCAAATCGAGTGCATAATTATTTTTGTCATTTTTGCACCATTGGGTAGTACAGACAATAGCAAATTAATAAATGAATAGTAAAACATTAAAAATTAAAAAAAAAAAAAACTAAAAAAATGACGACAAAAGAGTTCTAGCCTCTGATAAATAGAAAATCAAGTGTATACTGTGTTGAATTTATGCTCGACATTTAAGTGTATTGGAGCCCAATGATGGAGCCCAATTTAAGTGGCCCTTTTTCAAATGGTATGTGACCCGGTTTTGGCCCCTTGTGCACATCTCGCGTTACTTAAAAGCACGCCTTTGATAAATAGCTGAGATTGTGCCACTTGTTGTCGGCTGGACCATTGGATGCAAGTGACCTTTTATATACCCTGACTCCTCCTTTTCTGTGGCACAATTTGAGAGACTTCTAGGGCTTTCTTGAGTCTTGTTCTCTGTTCACTCCTTCTTTGAAAACTCTTGGTTTTCATCTGTAATCTTTTGAGTTTTAGGTGTTCTTGGTGAGATCTAGTATAGATTATAGTGTTCTTGTGATGATTTTACTCACTGATTGAGTATTTGGTATAGGTTACTTTGGTGTAATCTGCGTGAGTAAGAATTCGTTTGTTTTTAAGAGTCTGAGGGCTAGATCTTTTAGATCTCTTGTGCTGTAATTCTTAAACACTTGATATTTTTGTTGGCTCTAGTGGATTGGAGCGATAGTCACTTAAGGTGGATGCTTAACGTAGTGATTAGCCTTTTGATGGTGAACACCCGGGCCTAAAGGTGAAAAATTCTCAGTGTTCTTTTATTTTCTATTGCTATTTTGTTTACTTCTGGGACTGAAGATACCTACAATACTGGAAAGAAATTAATAGATCAAAACGTGAGATATGTAAACAAAATTTAAGCAAATGGATGTGAATAAGAACATTTCATCCACAAACAGAAGCTAGAAAGAACATCATTTAGCCAAATATATATATATATATATATATGGGATGGATGTTTTAACAAGTAAATTAAGCTTGTTCATAACCGAAGAGCAAACCAAAACAACGTTTTCTCAAAGCATAAGAAGCACTTGTAGTTGTTGGATAGAAGTAAAAAATGCCACCGATTTCCTTCCATTTCTTTTCTACCTCTTCAAGAAAAATTTGAAGAGGAAAATAAGATAATTAAAAATGGAAAAAGAATGTTTGAATTTTAAAGAACAAAAAATATTATTTGTTCATCAAACTTGTTATAACCTCTCCAAGGGCGGACCCAAACCTTTAGTATTGTGGGGTCAAAATTTTAAAAATAATTTTTTAATAAACAACATAATGTCAATGAAAATAAGTTTATATGTATTTTTACACTTAAAAAACGTCATATAATTACATCATTATTAATATTATTAAATAAATTTTGCTACTTGTATAGTTTTGTTTATCATTTCATTGGCAAATGCTGAGCTACCATTGAGTAAATTAAATTCAATATAAAAATTAAATGAATTAAAATAAAATTCAAGTTTAGTTCAGGAAGTAAATAAAATTTAAATTTAAAGCAAATATAATTCGAAAGTAATTCAAATTACATTTAATCCGAACGATCATAAAAAATTTACGTCATATTTCATGTAAGACTTCCGAATGAAACAATATAAATTATATTGAAAAATTTATCGTGCAAAAATAATAATTAATTGAATTTTTTAAAAGAAAAAACGAGTTAGACGTCTTTTTTTAAGCGTACATTTGATACATATTTAACTATTTTCGATATTCGTTTGGATCAGTCGATATGAAAACAATGTAGTTTTCGAAACAAACTTTTACATGTCATAGACGAATTGTGGATTCAGACTGCACATGATCGCAAACGAATTTTTAAAGTTAAGATATTATCGAAATTTTCAAAATACTAGTTTCAAACGTCCTATTTTAACATGTCATAACTTTTCCTATAGTTGACCACTTCGTATGCCATTAATGAGTGAAAAACTAAGTCATGAGCACTTCGAAATGGTATTAAGAATGCAACATTTTGATTTCATTTGACATCCCGACAAGTGCATCAAAATAGATTGTAAAAAAAAATAATAATAATAATAATAAAAATACAGGGGGAAAATTTTGTGGGGTCATTTGACCCCACATGACCCCATGTGGGTCCGCCCGTGAACCTCTCCTCTTGGTAACCTCTGTGTACAATACATGCAGGTTTAACTCCTTCCCTTCAATCACAGAAAACCTTAAACAAATCCAACTATAATCATACATAGCCAAAACAGTAACAAAGATGGACACAATAGATTGCATTGGATGGTACTAATGGTAAAAAACTAGAAATAATATTTATAGTTCCGCCAAATTTGTTATGTAGAAAATACACCGTTAAAGACAAGAAAATGGAGTTAAGCTATAAACTTTTATACCCATAACAAAATGAGCCATGCTGGCTGTACAGGCTACAGACATGCTGGGGGGGCGGGTGAAATTTATTATTATTTTTTAAATAATCAGCCACCCCACCCACCTTGGATGTTTCTAGCTTGTACAAGGCCTGTAGAGCCAACATTGGTATAACAAAATAGAAGGTATGGAGGTTGCTCATAAAGAGAGTAGGATCCCTTATGACGACTTCATGGGTAGCCACTAGCAAGGGAAAAGGATTCCATGTATGTCATTTCCTTAGAAGATATGAACTTGCCAGAGTAATCACCGAAAAAAGTATGAAAGTGAACAAAGAAAAAAAAAATGGACAGAGACTTAGTTGAGATATTGCTAGAAGTAATGGATTTAAAAAGGACAAGTATGCAATTGAGGAGCCTTTAAGTTAGAGAGGTCTTTGGACACGTGCGATAGTGAAGAGTATTGAGGAAAAAAGTGCTAAAATTTTGTCAATTATATTATTCCATTCTATTAGTATTGCATTAAATTAAAAGTGATCTTGTAAATAAATAATATACCATAACACTAGAGGGTTCAGTTTAACTCAATCTAATCTTATGTATTGTGTCTCTTCAAGTTCATCAAACGGTGTAATTTTAATAACTTGAATTGCCAAGTTGGAACTATGAACAATAGATTGAACAATAACTTTTGTGGCAGTGAAATGTGTGGTTCATAATTTTTTACAGCTTAGTGTTTACAATTAATTATCTAATTGTGCAATTTTTGTGCCAAATACTTGTGGCTCTAAGCTTTGCAATCCATTTTGATCTTTTGGATCTGCATGAAATTAGGCAAAAACTATATTTAAAAATTTTAAATCGATTTCGTTTCTTTAAGTGGTAAAGATAAAATTAAAATATATAAATATTGATTACATTCACCATTTTTCTTCGATTAGGTTTGATCATAAAAACAAAATTAAATAACAAGCTTCGAATATATGAATCACTCATTTCTCTATGTTCTATTATGTTAGCTTGTGCTAATAATTTGTAAACAATAAATAAAATAAATTCATATCTATTACATATATCATTTTTTATGATTTCATTATGTCAGGTTGTAAAGACCAAATTAAATTAATTAATATCTGCAACTTAAATCATTTTCTTCGTTTATTTTATATTAGACTGTAAACAACAACACTAAAAAATATCAATTAAATTTCATGAATCACTTCTCCTTGTTTCCATAAGGTCATGTTGAAAACAACATATAGAAAGAGTGCAAAACGAGTGCAAAAATTATTTTGTCATTTTGCGCCATTAGTTACTAAAGACAAAATCAAATTAATAAATGGACAATAGTAAAGTATTAAACATCTAAAAGAAACCTAAAAAATGACGATAAAAAGAGTTATAGCTTTAAATAAATGGAAAATCAAGTGTATACTGGAAAATAAATTAATAGATCAAAACATAAGATGTGTAAACAAAATTCAAGCAAATAGATGCAAATAAAAACATGCCATCCACAAATAGAACCTAGAAAGGATTCAGCCAAAAGAGAGAGAGAGAAGTGATGTATGTACTTGTTCCATCAAGAATGAAACGATGATATCTTAAGAAGTAAGCTTGTTCATAACGGAAGGGCAAACCAAAAGAACGTTTTCTCAAAGCCACTCCTAATTGTAGGGGAGAAGGTAAAAATGCCACTGATTTCCATCCATTTCCTCTCCGTACTTTTTCAAGAAAATTTCGAGAGAAAAATAAATAAATTGAATACCGAAAAACAAATTGTGAATTTTAAGGTGGAAAAAATATTATACATTCACCAACCTTGTCATAACCTCCCCTCTTGGTAACCTCTGCAGACAACACGTAGGTTTAACTCCTTCCCTCCAATCACACAATCGAGTCCCGCCACAAATCCCACAATATTCATACATAGCCAAAATGGTAACAAAATTATGTAAAGTGGGTCTTATAGTATATATGTTTGATAAGATGGATGGACTAGATAGCGTTGGACAGTACTAACAATGAAAAAAAGTTAAAATACTATTTATAGATCCGTCAAGTCAAATATGTAGAAAACATGCTGTTAAAGACACGAAGAAAATGCAGTTAAGCTATACGTACATAAACTTTGTACCATAATAAAATGAAAAGTCTGAAGGTTGCTCATAAAGCGAGTAGGATACCTAACAATGACTTCATGGTAGGACTTGGCACTGGAAAAGGTATCCCTCTATGCCATTTTCAGTTGCTATAGTTGTCTTGGATAACTTACCAGAGCATTCAACCGAAAAACTATGAAATTGAACAAAGAAAAGAAAAATGGGCAGAGACTTAAATACTGAGAGATTGCTAGAAGTAATGGAGTTAAATGTAATTAAGGGGACTTAAGTCGAGAGAGTTTTTTGACTCGTTTGGGATAGTGAACAATATTAAGAAAAAATGGTCAAAATTTTGTCTGTTATATTGTTTAATCCTATTAGTATTGCATATTATATTACATATTAATCATTGATTTTACAATGATCTCGTAACTGAATAGCATCCCACGACGTTAGAGGGTTCAATTAATGGCAATCTAATCTGATGTATTGTCTCATCAAATCCACCAAATAATGTAATTTTAATAACTTGAAATTGTGAAGTTTGAACTAAGTACAAGAAAATTGAACGATAACTGTTAGAATATGCTAATTAGAATTTTGTTTGGTCCGGCCCGAAAATTTTGCGATGCGACATATGTAGTGAAACCAATATTATGATAATTTTGGGAGTCTGGTGGTAGCGGAGATGCCTAATCCCGGCAAAATATTCATCTCTTATACTCATCTTTGATATAGTGAATTTTTCTTTTCTATCCATGATTTTTTTCGTCTCAAATTTTCACATAAATTTGTTTATTCTTGTTATTATTTTTCTATTGCCTGTTTCTTCTCTATCCGTGATTTTTTTTTTCTTGTCTTGAATTTTCACATAAATTTGTGTGTTCTTGTTATTATTCTTCTATTCCCTATTCTTGCTTTTAAGTACCAATAACTTTTGTGGCAGTAAAACTAAATGATGTATGGTCCATAAAAAAAATCTATCTCCTTCTCTTAGTGGAAAAGTTCACATGGCAAACATAATTTCTCTTTGTACTAAAATGGCATCAAATAATTCCACTTTAGCAAAAAATACAATCGTTCTATGAGCAGCGATTGAACTAAACCTTCCAAGTGCATCTACCACGAATCGAACCTACCAATTTTCCCAACATAAACTAGCTACAGCATATTGCACTATCGTTAACTGATCCCGACACCACCAATTTGAAAAACAGCTTATTAGAATGGACAATTGTACGAACCCAAAGGAATCTAACTATACTTCACTATTCTTTGCATTTTCAACTGATCCTCGTTGTTGTTATCACTTGCTTTGCATAGCAACCAATGATTCTTTTCTTATAGCATGGACATGGACGGAAAGATGGATCAACCCAAGCAAAATATTTGTTGGAATATTGATTCAAAACGCACCAAAAACTCTCAATGGAAATAAATATAGGTAGATTTTTTTATTTTTTATTTTTTATTTTTTATTTTTTATTTTTTTTACCTCGGTGGAAAAGCCGCCAAATATTTCCAAGCATTGGTCAACAATCATAACAATTTTTCATATAGTAAAGTTTTGGTGGTGGGTGAATTTGAGTCTTTTTATATTTTTGTCTCTGCTATCTTCTGTGAACAAAGATTATGTAAGTCCCATGTAGGATTTTCCGTCAAGGGATGTAAATGGATTCTTAAAGAATGGTGGATGGAAGAAAATATAATAGATGAATAAGTAATAAATACCTTTTGTTAGTTCAAGCAAGTAGTAATCAGCTAAAAGCTGGTGAACATTCATAGATTTAACCTAAAAATAGTTCATAGTAAGATGAAATTAAGCAAACAACTAACAGCAGCTTCTCTAAAACACGAGCCATATTCATTTGTGAAGAGAGCAAAGACAATTCTCTTTGCCTATATCTGATGCAACACAAGGAGACTGATGCTTCCTATCATCCCCATTCCATGTTGCACGTAGAGCAATTAGTTCGTTCAGGAATTTGTTGAGCTTTTCGACTGTAACATTGGGCATAACCACCACATGGGCAATATTTCCTTGGCATGCGAGCTGCCACTTACGAATGAACTCTTCATCCGGAGGACGTTCAAGAACAACGGTACTGCTGAGTTCGTTTAACATTGCCCCAATATTGGCATCCCTAAGACGATCTTTCAAATAGTGAGCATTACGAAGGCATTTCTGGACTTCTTTCTGGAACCCTCTGTATCCTTTTTTGTTCAAGGTATACCAGAGAAAGATTGGTGCATGCCCGTTCCTGCTTCCCATGATAGTTGCATCCCGAGAAGCAAGGTATTCGACATTCCTCGAGAGTGCATTAATGTGCTCCAATCTTGTTATCTAGACTCCACATGGCATTGGGCATCCCACAAACTTGTGGCCCGAGACGTTCACACTTCCAATAGGTTTCTTAAAGGTAACTTTTGGTGCCTGATAAGACAATTAATCAGCGGGAAGGATAATCAAAATCCATCTCTTTATGTTAAAAAATATAATTTCAAATGTTCAATGTATTCGTGTACTGAAAGGATATATATGTATTCATCTGCAGAATATCTGTTCATAAACCTTTTTTTCCAGCATTCTGAACATAGCAGCCTTCTTAGATGGCAACTTATTCAACAATAGTTCAATAAAAATCAAGAAATTATCAATTAAAAATAGTGCTCTTAAAAAAGTTTGACTTGGTGAAACTTATATTACTTGAAAATTATGAACATTCTGGCATGAGTTATAAACAGGCACTCCCCTTTATTTACCTCAGTTCATCATACAACTGATCCACAGATCAGGACATTTTAGCTGCCACTATTTTTCACGAAAATCATGCTTTCAATTATGGCCTCTATGTTAAACCCAAGTAGAAGTCATGATTCACAGTTTTATCGAAGATTTAACAAAGAAGATCCAACTCATTCAACCTCACTAAAACAGGTTGAACAAAGGGAACAATGTCAAGTTGCATCAGATGAAATGATTAGCCAGTGTTCTGCAAGTTTATTTACCAATGGCTGGCTCCTCTCTATCATGAATTAACGATGTAATTCTCATGGGATATCTCAGCTAACTTTTACATTAAAAAAATATTCATTTAATTCAGAAAGCAAATAACTACTTACACGTTTAACAAAAGGCATCATGAGACCAAATAGAGCCCCATCACAATGGATATAAAATCTGTCATGTGAAAATCCAGTTTCTTCAAGGGTTTGGATCACCAGATCAAGATCATCCACAGCACCTTTTACAGTTGTTCCTACAAAAAGGTGATTGATAAGGTCACATTAATATGAGGAAATCATTGAAAATGACCCAACAACCCATGTGTATTTCCAAAGTAGCCTTTGACCAGATTTTAGAGAAAAAAACGAAAATTGATTTTAAAGGTCAAAATTCCAAAATACCCTCAGACGGTCACTTTCTCATTTGCTCACAATCGGCCAAAACCAAGGAAAAGTTACGGTCGGTTTCCAGTCGATAGATGTTTTCAGTTCATCTCCGGCGACCTTCTTCTTGTTAAGGTAAGCTTCGAGTTGTTAATTAACTAGATTTGTAGAACCCCAAATAATTCTAGACACCTTAGTGACACTAAAACATGAATATTGGATGACCAAAGTATACTTCAGATTTTTAGTTTCATTTGAGACCCATTTTCGACGTAGGAAACATTCGATTTGAAAAATGATATCTAGTAGCTCTTTTAGTTAGCTTTCCAATGCACTTTGAATTATCTCAATCGGATATCAGGAGAAAAGGTTATGATAGGAACACTGAAAGTTGTGCAGTGTCAACCGAACTACAACCGGCCGACCGAAACTGCTTGGAATTAAAATTCTCGTTTTTCTCTATAATTTAAATATTTATTTTCATTAATTATTTTTTCAAAGGGCCACCCACGTTTTTGGCAATAAAAACCCCCATTAAATTGAAGCATTTAACCTCAAACTTAAATGGCACCAATGTTTTCTCTCTTAAATGAAATTTGACCCCTCATTTGCTTTAAGTTATGGGATATTTACCTATAAATAGAGATCTCATTTCGCTCATTTTTTCTCACACCAAAAGCAAGAAGAGCTTTTACATACTAAAGAAAGAGTTTCCAAGAGAGAAAAAGAGAGAGAGGAAAACTATTTTTCCTAGAAGTTTAAGGAGTGTCTTCAAGCATCAATTCTCAACGGTTTTCAAACATCCAAGGAGTGCATTTCTTTCAACGTCCAAGTTTCATCAAAATTTTCAATCCAAGTTTTCAAAGTTTCAAAAGCATCAATTAAGGTAGGTAGAGGTGCAATGTGTTTAATCGTATTAAGTTATAAGTTTCGATTCATGTTAATGTTTGTATGTCAAATGGTACTCCGGTACGGCATATCCCTCTATGTTAATGGTTGTATGTCAAATGGTACTCCGGTACGGCATACCCCTCTATGTTAAAGAAATGTTCGTATATCAAATGGTGCCCTCGGGTACGGCATACCCCTTCATGTCAAATGGTGCCTCTGGGTACGGCATGTATGAAAAGTTATAAAGTTAATGTTTTGAAATGTATAGCTTGATCATGACTGCACCTATGACACCTATTAAGTTTTTCAACTCACGGGTTTAATCTCATCTCTACAAATTGAAGGAATTCTACCTCGGGCATGGATGGAGGAGAAGATGGAGAGTGATGCAACGAGCCCATAAAAATCAAGTGAATAAGTGATTTGGATTTATTTTTATGAAATGTTTTCCAATGTTATTTCTTTAAAGTTTTGAATAATGCAGAATGCGAGAACAAGTTATGTTTTCTTCAAATAAATTACATTTTGTTGTTTTGAAAAATGATTCAGAGTTTTTGTTTAAAATATTTGAGGTATTGTTATTTAAATTATTATCCGAAGATGTAAGCTTCCGCTAAAATGTATACACTTGTAACTAAACCACCGGTTAAGCTAAGTAAAGTAAGTAGCGTTTCGGTCCACTAGGGGTCGGGGCGTTACAAGATTAATGTTTAGATTTTCATATTGTGTGTGAATGTTGAATTTGTAGAGGTTTTTGGAATGTAATATTGGTTATTTAGGTATAGAAGTATGAATATGGGTCTAAATTGGAGAATAATAGGTGGATTTTGAGATTTGCAAGCTTTTCTCGCCGAAAATGAAGATTTTCCGGCAAATGCCACATTTTGGGGGTGTTAACAGTCGACGCTTAGCTGTTAATAGCCAGGTGCCCGACTGTCTGTTAATAGTACGAACAATCGGCCTAATAACAATTTTTTAAATTTGGACTAATTAACAGTCGGCCCATTATTTGGGTTGACTGTTTAGTCAGCTTATTGACTGTTAAGCGGACCGACTATTACGGTCGGTGCACCTACCCGAGTTGATGGTCACGATCAGGGGTGTGACCAAATGCTAGATAGATTGAAGCTTGGGCTGGTCCATATCCTCGAGAGTGTGATGAGGTGTCATCACAAGAAGACTGCCATCGATATTTTTCATTCGAAAGTTGTTGACAACTTCGATGCGTTCAACAATTATCCATGCGGTCGAAGATGCTACAAATACACCGTACATGTCTTCACCAAATCACACTCGAGACCCAGGGGGTCAATGCGTAAATACAATACATATAGATTGTCCTTAGCGGTGTAGGTAAATGTTTAATATAATTAAAGTTAAAGTTTTAGTATATTACATCTACGCATAATAAGTGTATGTATTGCAGATTCGGGCGTATGAGACAGTCCCTGTACTGGGGGCCCACTTCGCGAATCGAGGAGAGATACGATGTCCTTGGATGCATCATTAAAGATCATCGCGAAAGGACGGATGCCCACTAGGAAACAGTTATCGGCTCTCCTCGACGATCCTCAGGTAAGTATTATGCATTTATGATTTATATTATACGTAATTTAAAATCTGTTTACATGATCGTTAACTAGTTGAAATGTCAATATATCAGTTTGAAGTCATACCTGAGTTGATGCCGTCGATGGAAGAGGAGGCTCGGGGTCTTGTTCGGGATTTAGGTGTTCCGCACACCTAAGACGAGAAGATGTCTGATCCAAGCTTGGACCGAGATTAGGTATGTGAATTAAATATAATTTATTGAATATCATCGACGTATAATTTTATTGAATAATTTTTAATGTTATTTATGTAGGAAGGCCGTCGAGGGTATCGTCACCACCATTGGCATCACCTCCGTCGAGAGCATCGTCGTTGCCATTAGCATCACCTCCGTCGAGGGCATCGCCACCGCCGAGGGTATCTCTTTCTCCCTACCGTGTATCTCCGACACACAGTGATGATTTGTATGCCCGTCTGACTGGATTTATAGCGGAGGAGGTCGGCGCTCTACGACGAGAGTTGACGGAGAGGGTCGGTCGATGATTTGGGACGAGAGTTGACATGGAGGGTCCATGATGTTGGAATGCTACGATCTTGCATTGTCGACCTTCAGGACACGGTAGCGGCACTTAGAAGAGATTTAGCCGGTAGGCGATGGGGGGACAGAGGGGATGGTGGAGATGATGATCGAGAGGGTGGCAGAGATGGTGATGGAGAGGAGGTCACCTACATTTTTGGAGTGATGAGACATTAGAATCATTTTGATTGTTTATGGAGAGGGGACAACGGAGAGGGTGGCCCCAATGAGAGGGGCGACAGAGGGGAAAGCCCCGATGGAAAGGACGGAGGAGGTGGCGATAGAGGAGGTGGCCCCGATGGGAGGGGCGGATGAGGTGGCCCTGGAGGTCGAGAGGACGCCCGTCGTGATTGAGGATAAGAGACATGCTGTTGATGAAAAGGAGCAAGTGGTCGGCAAGAGGTTGAGTACCGTCACAGTATGTTGTTTCCCCCTTCACGGCTGAGGCAAAGAGGAGGACGTTCATCGATGGTACGTACCCGAACTTATTCAGGGAGGTGGACAACGCCAAGTTGAAAGCGTTCGAGATGGAGTGAAGGAGAATTATCCCTGGGTAAGTATTGTATGATTTTAATAAAGCACTCTCTGCTAACTCGTCTATGCTTATTTTAACATTTCCTTATTTTTTCAGAGTTAGCTGGACGATAGGCAACCGGACGGTCTTGGACGCTTACAAGTGGTTCCACGATATCATCACTTCGGAAGCTTGGCTCGCCGACGATATAAGTGAACTATTTATTTCGTGTTTTCTATGTATATCTCACTTTGTGTTTATTAAATGAATAACTCATACTTTTTTGGTGTTTCCTGATACAGTACATCGACCTGGCCATGGACTTACTGCGAGATCGACCTCAAAGACATCCAAAATCATTTGACGTCCATAGTCGAGTCATATTAAACACCGAGTTCCTGTTTGCCGTTATCATAGAGTATTAGTCGCTCCAACTTATGGGTAACGTATACACGGTGACAGAATATATGCTTGAGTGGGTCATAGGAATGTCACCGAGTGTCGGGGAAAAATCATGGGAGGGTTGTAAACATATGTATATTCCAGCTTGCATTAATAATCACTATGTTACGCTGGAGATCATTTTTGCTGACACGATTATATTTGTGTACGATCCATGTTTGACACAAGGCCACAGCTGGAGCAAAACTTGGAGTCCGTAGTTATAATTATTCCTATGATGGTCAGACAAGAGGAGATGACTGTACAGGACATATTGCGGATTGTTCGGAACACGACGACAATGCCATAGTCCATAAGGTAAGTGTTTGAACTTTGTTGTTTTCATCTTTCAGATTTAGTTTTTAGCTACAAAGTACTGAACTGATCCATTTTTGTTCAATTGTAGCGGTGACTACGGCATATTTGCCATTAAGTACGTTGATGGAATCAACCAATCGTGAATATAGAACTGGAGAAAGAAGCTAACTTGTGATTTGTTCGAATTTAATGGTGACCCGTAAATTTGTATTAAATATATGTAACATTTGAATTGTAAATTTAATTATTTTTTGTGATTATGAAATAATTGTAAATTTGTGTTCAATGTATATAACATTTACATTGGAAATTTAATTTTTTTTTGTAAGTTGATTTTTTATTATTTTACACATATGTCGAGTATGGAACTATTTTTTTCATATGAATCATTATAAATATCATTTATCAAGAATAAATATTGAACACTGAACATTTATGAAGAACAAATATTGAATAATGTAAAGTAAATGGAAATATTATTCATTTAACGTACCTGTCTAATTGTTATTTAGGGGAATTTGACTGGTACAAAATTGTTGTGTATGCTCTATGGCTCTGCACTTGCCACACCTACGCGGTCGAGGAAACACTCCGGTAGATGGTATTCTAGATGTATTTGGACGTCCAGGACCACGCGGTTCAAATGATGATGGCAACAAATTATGAAACAGGAGAATGTGCTCGGGAACTTCCCACTCAGCTTCATTCGGCAGAGGAAATATAGTCTCAATATATATTGTTCTCCAAGACTCAGTCGTATAATACAAAGAGCATAACGTTCTCGCTGCAAAGCCTCGATACATGGCCACCGCAACTGCATGCTTACATGAAAAACTCTCCAACTGAAATCTCTTACAGGTGCATGTCGTCTAGTGCTTCCACATTCAACTTTCTCGCAACCTCTGTCGCCTTAAAGAGTTTATCCTCTTGAGCTGGGGTCAACACGCTAGTGCAACTCTGTGATGCGCACGTCGGTCATGAAACCACTGTTGCAGCTTGTTACGAATATTCTCAATCATTGTGAGAATTGGTAACTCTCGATCCTTCTTAAACAATGCATTGAGAGACGCTTCGTTATTCGACGTCATCATGTTGTATCGACGTCCTGGAAAGTATGACGGCGCCTAATGTTCGATCCCCATGTTTGTCAGATACTCCAATGCCGGTAATGATTTTCTTCCTATCTCGAACATGAACTTATTACGCTCTTCAGTACTGTAAGCTTCGGCTGCTCCCCTGAACAATGAAACGATACTTTTGCCCCGATACCTAATCTTCAAGTTACCTTGTATATGGTACTTGCAATATCCATAATGTGCCTTGGGAAAAACTTCAGTGATACCGTTTATTATAGATTGTCCCCGATCGGTTACAAAGGTAAGGTCTTCGACTTCTCTGATCACTTCCCTCAGTTTAGAAAAGAACCAACGCATGGACAGATCATTCTTGCTGTCGACTATGAATAATACAATAAGGTAAATTTGGATGTTGGCGTCTTGACATGTAGCAATAATTAATTTGTCTTGATATTTAACTTTCAAAGTTGTACCATCAACTAAAATTACAGGTCGCATTGCATTTCGAAAACCCCGAATACATTGTCCGAGAGTCATGAAGAAATATTTAAAATAATTATCACCCCCCGTCTTAATAAAAAATGCCATGTCAGGATTAGTTGTTCCCATGTTAAGGCAATACCTGGCCAATTTAGTATAGCTCTCCTTAGCCGATCCCATTAAATCCTCCAGCGCACATTCTTTGACCTTCTAGGCTTTCTGGTAGCTCATGACCATTCCATACTCTCGACGGACGTCATTAATAATGTCCGAAGGTCCGTAGATCGTCCGTGGGTCCTCATACTTGTGCATTATCTATCGACCAATAAATCATGCTCGAGCTTGCCTGTGATCATTTCGACAAATTTTCATTTCGCAAGTATGTTCCTGTGCATATTTGCGAACTACAAAGCACTCATTCGTGTCCATCTTAGTCGCTCTCAAGCGCCAATTACAATTGTCAAAAACGCAGACAACTGTCAACAATGACTTGGTTGATTTTTTTTACCTTGAACTCAAAATTATATTTTAATGTCATCCGGTGCATAGCTTCCTACAAATAATTCTTGATTTCAAATAGTTGCTCGACATACAAATCCTCATCATTGGGAGCCACACGCGAAGAATTGGAGGACGGTCCACTTGTTCCACCCCCTGAGCTGCCACTACGCTCAGGCCTCTGTGGGGATAAAGCAATTAAATTTTCATTTGTAAAATCATTTATATTTTTGTTGTCCTCAACTATCGACGGAATTCTGTGCATAACAGTGACTTCACGATCAGTAGCAACTGTCTCAGGAACAACCACATCATATGCAGGAACTATCTCCACTGTCTCCAAAAAATCTCGGTCATTATTATCCGCTCCATTTGAAACTTCACGTTCACCTTCGACAACATCTTTCTTAACTAAAGTCACGCCAAGAACAGTCGGAGTCCTATGCATTTTATTCAATTCTAATAGATAATTCAATTTAGTATCATTAGTAACAAATATAGGTGGCATCGGAATGGACGAATCCATTCAGCTTATTTTACAAATCCTGGTACACTTTCGCATATGATGCACTCTCTGTTATGGGAATTGTAATACAACCACATACATCACTCGTCCATCTTCATTCCCATCTATTATTTTCATTCAGTTTGAAATCAACGAAATAACAAACCGAGATTATCATATCTGCATGACGATATAGAATTTTTAAATCAACTACAACAACAAAAATTCAGATATTTAATCAACTTGTAATTAAAATTATAAGGCAATTGTCAAAACAAAAATTAATAATAAAAAAATTTGTAAAACAGCTGACTGTGAACTGTTTTACAGTCGACAGTTAATTGTTTAAAGCCGACAGTTGGTCGGCTGTTAATGTGAGAAATAGCTTACTAACAGTCGTCGGCTGTTAGACAGTCTTTTGACAGTCAGCTGTCTGCTGTCTAACATTCTTTGTTAACATCCCACAGTTAATCGCTGGACTGTTTATTTTGCGTATGACTTTTTACTTTTCTATGGTTCTAATGAAAAAAATTATAGATCTGTTAAAAAAAAATTCTACTAACTATTGTGTTATTTAACAACTCAAACGTACACTAACTTACTGAAATTGAAATTAAGCATGTGTAAAAATATACTTACCGATTTGAAGTAATTGACCTCAAAAAAATTCTGGCTTCGGCGTTTAAAATTTTTTGATATTTTGAGGTTCAAGCAAATGAAAAATGAGAGTTTTTCTGTGTTCAAAGCTCGTTCTGCAGTTTTTTAAGTGGGGAAGTGTTTGATTTTTAATTATTAACTAAAAGGGTAATAATGTCTTTTAAATTATCCAATATTTTGTAATTACATAATAAATTTAAAGGTATCTCTGTCTTTTACCATTCAAGAGGTTAATGTGATAATTTTCAAGGTTTTAAAAGTCAAAGTGGAAATAAGGACCTTTGACTAGGTCAATTTTAAAAGTACCCCTAATAATATCAAGTGGAGAGCAGGAGATTAAACACGTGCCTACGTGGGCCTTATTTTTCTTTTGTGGGGGTGTAAGCATGGGTGCAGGGATGGGGGATGGGGAGAGAATACCTATGTTCACATTGATGATTGCAGGTTTTTCCCTGTGAGGCAGTAGTTTGGCTTTGAAATCCACACAATCAATCTCACCAGAGACCAGAGCATCAACCTTTTCACATTCCATCCTGTACATTCTTGCTGCTTTAAAAACTGAATAATGCGATTCTCGTGAGGCATACAGGATTCCATCTGGATATACTTCCCTCCTGCAAGCCAATCATCTAATGGCTTTAGTTTAGAAAGATTCAGATATGAGAATGTAAGAACATTTCTCAACTAGAGCTTATAATACTAACCCGACTAGTATACCATGAAGGTTGCCTTCTGTACCACAATTTGTAATGTAACCCCAGTATTCATTCTTCTCTAATTCCCACAGTCGGGCAAACCAATCTAACACGCCAACTTCAAACTCTCTGGAATGTACACCATAATTGCTCTCAATAAATGGATCTCCAAGGTTGTTGATGGAAAAGTGTTGCAACTGAGCTAATGCACCATACTCAAAATCGAGATTATAGGGATAACCTATTAAATAGGTTAGTTTAGGACGTGACTACAATGTAGAAAACTGCAATAACATGAAATGGTAATGGGATGTTCTCATCCATCAGATTTGATATAGTTAAATATGTTCATAGGAAATGTCTAAGGATCCATGTAAACAATTGGATACCCTCAGTGGTTTCACCCCAGCTAAGAGGTGCAGCTGAAATGGCATCAGTCATGTTTCAGGTTAATACCTTGAAATTTCTGGATAAGTTTGAGAATACAACTCTTTTGAGAAGTTTTAATGAATATAATTGAACTGTTGATGGTGTCAGTAATGATGGTGAAGAGGTATATGAATGGGCAGCTGTGTCACAATTGTTTAACCTCTAATTTCCAAACTAAGATTTCAGAAGTAGAAGGTCGGACCATCAAAGAGTAACTGTGAAGCATAAATCAAAATCATTTTATGGCAAGAAAGAAATTTCTCAACCCTGAATAATTTCATAAGACAACTGAGATAATTCGGCAATAATATGTATCACGGCCTTCAAAAGAAAAAGAAAAAAGCAGTGAAGCTTTTCAAATTTAATGAGACAGATCCTTGTCCAATGATAGCACACCAAGTGAAATCGAATTCTTTGGAGAAATAATAACACCAACACCCAATTCTTGGCTGAAACATGCAAATTACACATCCATAGACTAAACCTCATCCCTCAACTCTATCCTCTGTCAATTGCTTTCCTTTCTATATATAGAACAATAAATGGTTTTCCTTCCTGAAATCCGGGATCCAAGACACAGTCACACAGCATTTCATTAACCTAGAAAGGCTAGACTAAGCAAGAGCAAGTTATCCTCTGTAAAACTCTCCGGACCAGATGACGAGTTGTATAAATTTTTTCCATTCTCTTCATCTTCTTGTGTGTCATCGCTTTGTAAATGCAAAAACTCGAGATAGAATTCCACATGTGCATTTCTTAAGTTCACACTTCCGACCATCTCAGTTAACAATATAAATGAAAAACTGTTTTGAGCAGAAATCTAAAAATTAAAGGATTGATTAATAAATTGAGTAAAACAAAAGGAGTTCTTGGTCCTCCTAAAGAAATTTCGACAAAACAGCAATTAATATATCCATGAATTGACAAAACAAATAACTAAATTGCGAAATTCTACGTACCTAAATGATTTTTGGTTCGTTCAATTAAGGTCCTCCGATACCGAGCCAAGACACTAGCCATGAACGCTTCCCGTTCTCCAGTGGCCTCATCATCCGCATCAGGTTCCTTAACCTCCCAGCACCGTGTGTGTATATTTCTCCCGAGGACGATTTCTCTCTTCGTTTCTCCATTGATTCCTGATGCGTCGTCGTTTACAACTGCCGGCACCGGTTCTATAACGACGGCCGTCGGATCGAAGTCGTCTGGCAATGGCTCCACCTTTTCCACATTCATCTGTTCATCAGATAGTACTCCCAACAACTTCTGTATCCAAAACCCCAAAAAATAGTATAAATTTAATTGATTATTGGGAAATGCAGATCATACGGAGGATTGGGAGAAATGTTGGACTTCTTTGAGAGGTCACGAGGATTGAATTGATTGATTGCGCTTGGAAGGAAGGAAGAAACCATTTATTGTTCTGTGCCGTTGATGAAATATTGCCGTTATGTGACCTTCTATTTAATAATAAAAAATAATAATAATAATAATAATGTTGAACCCCAACTTTGAGGGCTTCACCGCCCCGTTCTAAGGTTTTGTAAGTGAGGTAATAATAATAATAATAATAATATTGAACTCCAACTTTGAGAGCCTCACCACCCCGTTCTAGAGTTTCATGAGTGAGGTAAATTGCGAGATGTGCTCCAACAGGTCAAGGAATAAGAGTTGCATGTACACTGCGCCTACAAAAAGTCCAATTCTATGTCTCAGGAATCGAACCCCCACACTATGACTTTCTATTTTAACTAAGATGCCGTTTGGTGAACATTAAAATTTAGATTTTAATTTTAATTATATATTTTTTTATAAAATTCATAACTTTTCAACTATATGTTTTATTAACTTTTATTAAAATTTACTAAAAGTTAGATTTTAATCCCACCAAAAAAGGGTTAAATGTCTGTTTGATACACGTTAATTTATTTTATAATTGTTACAAGACAATTTTCAATCACAAATTCACAAAATAAAATATTTTACACGTATATCAAAAAGAAATTTACTTTTTTAAGCCCATGTTTTCCTAAAAATCACTATTTAAAATCCTTTTTCTATAATAATGATTGTTTAGAAAAGCTCAAAAATTGTAAGTTTAAAGTCAAAAATTAATTTACTCACAAATTACATAACATCCACAAATAAATTTTTCAATTATGCTTAGCCAATTGCAAAAGCAAGCACATTCCAAGGCAGATTCTATGTTTCAATTGCATGAACAACAATATGTCTAAAATCCCACCAATTTCAAGCTCTCGCCATCATTCCTCGTACACAAATAAATCCATAAAGACGCTGAGAAGAACAGAGTACATGCGAGAATATACGAATCCATCTAATCTAATCAAATGAGAAGAGTTTTTGTCGCCAAAGAAACAACCGGTGCATGAATGAAAAGCCCACAACTTGTATCCGCAAAGCAAAAAATGAAAGTAATGTAGCTGTGAACTCCACATGATTCCTAGGTTCTCAAAGACAAATCCATGTTTGGGAGTTGTTTCTTTCATTATCTTCCTCGACTTCAATGGAACTGCTCAATCTTGATTCTCTCGTAATCCTCCATTTCTTTCAGGTATCTCCCCTTGTCCTTCAAGATCTGGTTTTGGTAAACCTAATGATTTACCAACATTATCGAATTAAATAATTTGAAATTATACTTCGAGTATGTATGGTTTAGAGTATATATGAAGGAAAACTCTGCATGTACAAATTTTTTTAACAGAATTAGTACAGAAAGATAGCTGTCTTCATGTACAAAATCTATTGAAAAATTCTATACTTGTAACATTGCTCATTAGTGAATAGGACTCTATTGTAATTTAGACAAAATTTTATCTTCTTAAAACTAGCACTTTATAATCTACCTAATCGTAATAGCCATAAATTTCATCGTAATAGACACAAGCACGAGACCTTTTATAATTGAACTTACCATTCTCTCTTCAGGAGTGAGCTTGGTCCATAATTCTACAATCATCTTCGTAAAGCACGCCATTGAGATTTTCTTCACCAAGTTATACAGATATCAAGTACCCGCATTCAAATTTTCCCTCAATTGTTCCAATGGCTTCTAAGGTCGAAGGCCCTAAGAAACCAATTGTTAGAAAGTTAAGCATGTTCAAGGTAGGTTTACAAGGATTCAGTATCAGTTCAAACTTCAAACTAATGTTATTTCAAGTAATCACTTCAGCTAAATGATCTTTCAGTGTGATTATTGTATAATTTGAGAGATGAAATATAGGTAAACAAGTCAATACTGCATGCTATAGCAATCTGATTCAATAACTAATGAGAAGGATATGAAAGGGAGTTCCAATGAAAAAATTGGCACATAAAAATTTTATAGCAAAACATATTGCCGACATTTTCACTCTTTTTTTCAACAAATTTGAGTCAAATCTTGGGTAACCATAATAAACTATATTTAGTTTATCTCTAATTTTAAGTTCTACCACGATTGCATCACTTGGATAAGGAGAGTTTTCAGTACGTTTACTCGAAACATTTTTCATATGCAAATAGTCCTCCTTTTAGTTTATCCTTTGATATTGGATGACATTAATAATCGTCTATCTATGATGACCAAAAAAGTGAGGTTCTCTATGTCTATACCGGACCGTCGACCACCATAAGCACTCTACATCTCTGTTGGGCCGTCGACCTTTACGAGCACTCTACGTCAATGTTGGGCCTTTGATCACTATGAGGCCCTCTACATCTATGCTGGACCATTAACCACTAGGAGACCCTCTACTACTGCACAGCCAACCCAACACTTTGCCATAAAAAATCAATGAATTGGATGGGGGTCGCTTAATGGTTGTCACGGACACAGCCAATTGTCGAATAGTTGGAGGTCTCCCACTCAGAACATGGGTTAGCGGAAGAGGGTACGTGGGACACATGAAATCATAACCGCCCAACATTTACGTGGCTCCAATCACCTATAAATACACCTAAAGCGAATAGGTATCTCTCTAAAAAAATCTTTGGCTATATGAATACTCAATAGATATTTTCTCATAAGTCTTTATCTAAAAAGATCACGTACTAATTCTCACGCTGGTGATACAACGGGGGAGAAAGCCCCAACCCCATTTCATAGGTAACATTTATTTGGAGTGGTCGCACCGTTATCAAGGTGGGCCAGCGCCACCTCGACGAGTGGCCTACCACAAACCGCAAAGGTATGGACCATCCGTTGAGGTGGCGCCTCGGCATTGGACGGGCGCCTCGTTGAAGATTTTAGTCATCCTTCCTTTGCCATTTCCAACATGTACAGTCGCCGCGGATAACATGAACTTGCCAGAATAGTCACCAAAGAAACTATGAAAGTGAATAAAGAAAACAAAAATGGGCAGAGACTTAAGTGAGAAAGTGCTAGAAGAATTGGTATTAAAAAGGAGAGATTGATATGTTTAAGGGACCTTAAGTCCGAGACGGGTTTAAGACACATGTAGGATAGTGTATGCAGCGATTACGCAAAGGATTTGGCCTTTTCTTACCAACCAAATCAACCCTCTTCGACTCTCAATGCCTCTCTTTCTAATTTGAATGGCTAATGATCAATAATTTGCATCTGTGAAACTTAATTACACCTCAAAAATGTGCTTAATTATAAGGCTATAACAAATGGCGTGGAATGAAAAAGAGATACAATAAAATCTCGATAAATTAATATTCTAACTTAAATAATAAAATTCTTCGATCCCGTCTTGGGCCAGCGTACTAAATTAATAATCTCACTAAATGCATATAATAATAATTTTTTTGAATTATTTAAGGTCCAATGAATATATAAAATAATAACTACTTAAAGTCATAAAAATTCATGTTTATACTAATTAAAAAACTTATAATTTAACAACATTTTTCCAATTTGCCTCTTTTTCAAAATATGCATTTAAAGTCTCTCTCTCTAAAAGCTCCTCCAAGAACCCTGGCTCTAATGGAGAATCCATCTCTCTGGTGCTATTTCTCAAACCTCAAGTCAGAAAAGTGAAGGTAATTTTCCAGTTTCTCAAATAGTTGTTATCCAATTGATATTTATATTTGTCGGACTATTGTTATAAATGATTATGGTAAGTGCATACATGATATGAGCGACAATTATTTATAATATACAGATGATCTGGGAATATACTCCTAATGATTCCTTTTTTTTTTCCCAACTTTAAAATTTTTATTTTTTAATCACATATTAGCATGAATCATCCGTATATTTTACTAAATAATCAAATTAATTGAAAAAAGGTCATAAAACTATTTTAAAATTTTTTAAACCAAATGCATTTTCTATTTACTTTTCATTTTTCTTTTTATTATTATTTTTAAAAAAAAAAATTTCAGAATGACAAATCAAACGCATTTTTTATAATCTTAAAATTATCCCTCAAAATAGAAAATAGAAAATAAATTCTTAATTGAAAATAGAAACAGAAACCAAACGCATTCTTAGATTCAAGGTTGTCTATATCTTTGGCAGAATATAAAAAAAATTTTAAAAAAAATAACTCTCCTATTCATTTACGCCCACCTCAAAAAGGCAAACTGGGGGAAAAAAATCTTGTATAGACGGTTACAAAAAAGCCTCAAACCCCTACTAGACAACCAAATTAAATTATACCTATAGAATGGAAGTTGTAAAAATTTTCAACCTTACTTGGATAATATCTTTATCAATCATAGGACAGACGAGTTCTTTATTAAAAAAAAAAATGTTGAACCTCAACCTTGAGGATCCTCACTGCCCTGCCCCGTCCCTAGAGTTTTGTGATGGAGGTAAATCACGAGATCTGCCCCAACAGGCCAAGGAACAAGAGCTGCATGTACACTGTGTTTATAAGGAGTCCAATTCCATGTCTCAAAAATTGAACCTCCATATTGCGATTGTTAGCAAGGCGTGAGATAATCTCACTCTTGTCATTTGCACAACAGAGCTATGCCCCGAGGGACGACAAGTTCTTTTTTTATAACATATTTGGGACAATCATTCCCTTCTCAATCTCGTCGAGTAATTTTGGCTCTTTGTCTCGCTCCATACCCAATTACGGTGGTTTGGGGCGGGACAGGATGGATCCCCCACGTCATTTTGCTCCAGTTTATTTTTTTCTTCAATTTTTTTTAAAAATATTTTTGATTGGTAAAAATCATTACTTTTTTCAAATTGTTGGAAATCCATATTTCCTCTAAAAATAATGATGATTTTATTATTATTTTTTTAATTTTTGAAATGAGTTTTAAACAAGGTGGGAACCATGTTTTCTGCACCTAGGGATGTCAACGAGTCGAGCCGACTCACGAGTCAAAATTTTTGGAGCTCGAGCTTTTTTAAGGCGGACTTTTTTTGGCCCGAGTGGCCGAGCAAAAGCTCGGTCAGAAAATAAATGCTCGACTCGAGCTTTTGGCTCGAACTTTACCGAACCGAGCTGAGCCGAGCTCGATTTCTGGAATTATTATTATTATTATCATCATCATCATCATCATCATCATTATTATTATTTTCTATACCTATTGCTGCCTGTTTCACAGCTAAATTAATTTTTTTTTCTATACCTATTGCTGCCTGTTTGGCAGCTTATTTTAGCTGCCTTCTGCTGCCAATTGGCAGCTTGTCATAGCTGCCTGTTGGCAGCAAGTTAGCTGCCAAATAGGTAGCATATTCCCCCCCCCTTCTATTTATTTAGTTTTAAGAAAATAATACGGGCCTGCCCGGCTCGACCCGAGCTTTGGCTTGGTGCCTCCGAGCCTTGAGCCAAGCCGGCTCAAGCTTTTTCTGAGCCGAGCTACGAGTGGCCCGAGCCGACGAGTCTGATTGTCATCTCTACCTGCACCAATCCCACCTCCGTCTCGATGCAACATTCCACGCACCCATACCCACCCGTGTAGCCACCTCGTTCAGGATTAAGACCATGAATATCGAGTATAACAATTTTTTTGCTATCCCTAATTGGAAAGAAAAATAAAAAATAAAAAATAAAAATAAAACACACACCTGTACTTATCATAAATTTATTACTAGAGCATAAATTGATAACCAACTTCCAATTAAGTCTGTATACCTTGCCCTACAAATATAACTCGCTTCAATTCTGGTCATCAATCCAAGTTGAGAAACAAAAACTATCTTAATAAATTTAGACACGTAAACGGTTTGAAAAAACAACCTTGCCACATGTACATTATGGTACACATTTTAGTTTACACTGTCACATGTCATTATCCTATTGGACAGTTTAAATTTCAAACAATTTTTTCATCTAATTCACACTTGACAACAATGTAAGCGTCAACTAAAGTGTCAAAAATCAGTGTAGAAATAGCAAATTTCTTGAAAAAAATAAATAAATAAATTGGCCAATAAGCAACACGTGCTCTTATTTCCCAAACAATCCCTGTTTGAACTCCATTAAAATTTTAATACATCTTTCTCTCTACTCTTTTCAATCACATTATTCAATAAGATAATATTGCACGTAAACCTAAAATTTTTCCTTACTTTTCAACCTCACATTCTTAAAAAAATATTACTATTCGAAAATATGTTTTTTCAAAACCTCGTTAAAATGGATCCCAAACAAGGGCTTAGTTTCAAATAGCCACAGAACAACTTTAATGCCCACATCGATGAGCATGTGGAGAAATTCTTGAGACTGAATCCAAGTTAATTCCTCAGATAATATCAAATCCCAGAGACAACCGGAAAACAATAGCCACCAAAGCCGTACCCACTAATGCTTGTAGACAGCGATAGAACTTGAAAAAATACACGAAGTCAACCTAAACAATGTAATTATTCTATAGTGCAACAATTGTTAGAATAAATGTACAACATTACAAATCTACACCACAAAAGAATCCAAGTGGGGTGCAGAATAGAGAAAGTTCCTAAGTAATTCCACTATGGCAAGATAATGAAGAACACTACATCAAACCTGACATCTAATGCTTATGAACCATTTTAAAAATTTGAGTTTGACACAAATCATTTTTTGGCCATTCAGCGCTGGATGATCAAAGCAACTAAGTTCTTGACGACCACAAAAACAAATAAATAAATAAATTGATCATGTAAAACCAAATCTTCAGTAAGAATTGAAAATGCAAGCTAGCAGCAGATAACATAAATCAAAATAGCTTTTCCATATAGAAGCAGGACCAACAAATGGAACCTTCCCCCAAGAAAAAATAAAGAGAAATAAGGGGAAACCAGCAGATGCACGAAGAGAAAATTAGGATCAGACCAAGAATAAATTTTTCCATCTGGGACAGTTCGGAATTCGAGTAGCAGAAGTCTCCAACAGAAATTTTGAAGGGCAAAACCATCCTTATGTTTATTGAAACGAACATAATCAGCAAATCCAGATCTCAACCAACAGGAGATAATGGTTGCTGAAATCTTGAAGATTATCAAAAGATGTTGCAAATTACAATAGAAATGAAACTCTTCCTTCGTTGTACTTTCGTAGAAAACAAGAGCTATAATGGAACTGAATAGGGCTTGCCACAATTCAAAAAGCTTTTTCAATTTAATAATGCTTTAATGTAGCCCAATAGCAAAAGCAAGCTAACCATCAAGTATCTGATAATTATTAGCCAGGTAGCCTGCAAAAAGTTTTAACATTATCAATACTGCAAGAATTGAAAATTAAGAGCAAAGTTGAAGTCTTAGGCAAGGTTCAAATGTAGAAAATAAACAACTACCCATGTCAACTCCTGTTTCAAATGTAGAAAATAAACAATTACCCGTCTACTCCTATTTTATCATTATAAACCGAGTTCAGAGGAGAATACAAGGAGCCTGGCTTCTAAGGCAGAATCTATTTGCAATTCCATCATCTCACCAGATGGTGGGGCCACGTCTTACTATCACCAATTCCAAGATCTCAACATCATTCCTCATACACATGAGATGAATAGGACCAATGCGAGAATATATGAATCCAGAAGCAGTTAATTATAGTGTAAGCAAGAAAGGAGACAACCAGTTGGAATAATAGCATTCAAAAGTGAAAGATGAGATTCGAATCCGCACATACGCAAGCAAAGGACCCCAAAGGACCAAAAAGTAGAACATTTTAGTGACACGATATATATAAACTATTAGTGCCGAGTTTCACACTTTCAACAATGATCCATTTAGCCAACATGCCAACAAGAGAGAAACCACATAATACATGCATCCAAGAGCACCAGGTCTTCAAAGTTTTCAACTGTCATGAATATGAATGCAAAGCCATCAGTTAAACAATAAACTGGAGATTGGAATAAAAGAAATTGTCAGTGCCTCGTTGCATACATTATAGTCAGACATCAAAACACCCACATCAGAAATCCCCAGATCCTCGGTGATCATAAGGCCCAGAGCGATCACGATTATATCGATCACCTCGCCCACAGCCACTAGAATCCCTGTTACGGCCTCCAAATCGATCTCCATTACGATCAAGACCATAACTACCACCACCTCTGCCACCATACCTATCCCATACCTACTGCTTCTAGCCCCTTCATCAGGGCATTCTCTAGCAAAGTGTCCAGGTTTGCCACACTTAAAGCACCCTTCACCACCAGATCCCTGCCCGCTTCCATACTCAAGATCACGATCACGATCACGACCATGACCTCGGTCACGGTCACGGTCGCGGTCTCGTGAGCGATCATTGTCATAATCTCTACCTGAACCCTGGTTTGCCCTTGCCTTATCAACGGTAATGGTTCGGCCATCTAAATCAATCCCATTCATAGCTTCAATGGCCTCTTCCATTGCAATCTTTTCATCAAAGGAGACAAATCCGAAGCCACGAAAGCGTCCAGAGAACTTGTCAACAGCCACCTACAAATACATACAACCACTTGCATGAAAGAGTCCATTCCTATAATATATATGAAGTGTTGAAATGAATTTACATAACATAAAATCATAATTCGTAACTACAGAACAGTAGAGACAGGGCTTGTACAACAGCCACTCTATGTCAGTAATCTTAGCAATTGAGTCTATTCAAGCATATTTTCTCAAGAAAATAACGAATCAAAAAGAAAAAGAAAATATTACGTCCACCCCTGATCATCTTCCCAAGAGAGGAGAGAGAAAGAAACAAACCAAGCGGACATGTTCCACTAGATAACCCGATAAATAAAATGCTCATCAGAACTATCTTACAACCACTTTCCTTTTTTATTATCATTTTTTCAGAGGATAGGTCTGGCCATCTGGGAAGATAGCCATGCTCTACCATCGCTATAAATTATCGAAGTATGGTTTGGAAAATGTTCGTACTTTCATCACCAGAAATAACAATAACAAATGGATATTAATGTGAATGGATATAGTAATATTTTTGTAATAGTAACAAAAGAGATAAAAGCCTATAACAAAGTCTCAAAAGGTTTCAAAGTGAAGGTATCTTTCGTAAACCAGATTAAATTTGCATGGTAATCATAAAAAACATCCATTCAGTAACAAATACAAGGATAAATATAAATTTTAGATAGCAATTCTATGTATGACATAACTCTGTCATTCCCTACATAACCATCAATACAACAATTACAGACAAAAACAATCACAGATGTAAGTTATACTACGAGATTACACAAATATACTTGAAGGTTAAAACGTTTTTACACCTGCAAAAGCAGAATCGAACCCTAGACGTAATTTTCCCCAAAATTCTACGTATCTTCGATGAAGAAAACGCTTCGATAAAATCTAGGTCACGGGGTTAATGACTTTACTTTTTGGATATTTATTTACAAAGGGATATTTACACAAATCGTCCCTATATTTTCATTCTTGACACACCTTATTAACCTAAAGTTTTTGTGCGGAAATTGTCGTTTCTAATGAAATTTGTTAAAAGCGAATATTCTAATATTGACTTTGATAGTTGATAAAGAATTCTGGTGTGCAAATTGTTCATTCAAATGGATTTTATTCATATTTGATGCTTGTTGGTTTCAATAGTTAAAAAAAAGTAGCGGTGATGATCGATATTCATCGAATGGAAATGGAATCGAACTAGAAACAAAACCATTTTTTTTTGTTATATAATGAAATGGTTAGTTCCATTAGTAACTATGAAATCAAATCAAATCAATTTGATTTGGTTTTACGATCAAAATTCTTAAATTATTATTTTGAATTTTTAATACAAATTTCTATCACCAAAACTAAATACTCACATTTAAAATAAAAATAATAAGGGTCCGTTTGATTGCAAAGATGAAATTGAATTGGGTGGAAAACGAATTTCAGGAAATTGAATTGCCTAGAATTATTTTCCTGAAAATTATAAATTATTGTGTTTGATTGGTATAATTTTTCTCGTGGAAAATGTTGAAATAAAAGTGTTTTTTATGTTCGTTTGACTTTATTTTACATGAAAATTGTCAATTAAAATGATAGAATTTACTGGTATTGGGGATGACATTGGTTTCCATCGCCAAAAAGCAAAAAAAAAAAAAAAAATTCAAGAAAATCATCTATTTTTTAGTGTTCGTTTGACTTTATTTTACATGAAAATTATCAATAAAAGAGAAATATTTTTTTACAATAATTTTTAGAATTTGTTTCCATTGCCTAATAAAAAAAAAAAAGCCGAAAAAAAAATTTCTATAGTAATCGGGAATTCTAATTCTCACCATATATGGTGAGAATTGAAATTCCACCAAATCAAGAAATAGCACAGCTCACAATAAAAGCTAGAAACCAATTCCATGGAAAATCTTGTGAATCAAACACGATTTTTCACCCATTTTCATGGAATTGGGTGAATCAAACACTAACTAAATCAACGCGGTTTAATACAAGGAAGAAATTTTATTTTGAGTGAATTGCCTAAATGATTATCGAACTTTGTAAAAACTTTTCAAGAGGTTATTGAACTCTAAAAATCACTTAAATGATCATTGAACTTTGTAAAATGTTTCCACGTGATCATTGAACTTTGTAAAAGGTTTCCCAGTGGTCATTGAATTCAGTGACCATTTAGGTAATTTTTAAAGTTCAGTGATCTTGTAGAAACATTTTGCAAAGTTCAATAACTATTTAAGTTATTTTTAAAATTTGGTTACCATTAGAAACCTTTTGGAAAGTTCAGTGACCATTTGGACAATTCACTCTTTCATTTTTAACATAATTATGTCTAATAAAAATCATTCACCTAATAAACATATTGAATGAAAAGCAATTGTGTAAGAACTGGTTCTTGATTCTCTTTTCTCGATTCTGAGTATTAGTACTGGAATTGAATCAGAACCATTAAAAAATTTAAGTAAAACTAAATTGACTCATCATAATTTAGCTCTGTTGGTTTCGATTTTTTTAGCCAGCTCAACTACTCGTCAATCAAGGTTATTGATTTAGAGTTAGTGGATCCGTATTATTGACAGGCAATTAGCGGGTCTACTAAAATTGTGTGCCCACGTTGAGCCAATATTTTTTATTTTCTTAAAGTAAAAATATCTAAAAAAAGGTTGAACCCCAACTTTGAGGGGTCTTACCGCCCCTTTCTTGGAGCATTGTAAGGGAGGTAAATTACGGGATGTGTCCCAACAAATCAGGGAATAAGAGTTTGCCTGTACACTGGTATCCACAAAGAATTTAATTTTATATCTCAGGAGTCGAACCCTCATATTGCGACTGTTAGCAAAGTTGAGACTACTTCATTTCTGTCATTTGCACTATTGGGATATGTCCCGAGAGGCTAAATATCTAAATATATCTAAAGTAAACATATCTAAATATATGCAAGGGAACGTTGATGTGAATGGAAGAAATCAGCCGTTTACTTAAAAGAAAAAACTACTTTCATAGTTGTTTCCGTCTTTTTTTTCTACTATTATGGATTCACATTATCATTTAATCATTAATTTTTACAAAGCCAAAGATATGTGGAAAAAATCTGAATCCTCTCCTCTCAATTTCTTCATAAATCAATATTCCTTACGGTCCAAGAGCTCTAAGGGGTGTCTTCCCTTGGCCAGCTTCAAAGTAAAATATAAGCATAGCTAACATAGCAAGTCTTGCTTGTTTAATTTCCACAAGTTTCAACTCTCAAGTTTCTCCGTATCAGGTATATAAACTCTATCCTTGAGTGTATCTGCAAAGCCCAAAGGATCAAAGAATTTGCCTCCGGGTAGCCTTGTTCGCCAGTTGCATTGGCAAAGTTTTCTGCAGTTCTCGACCATGGAGTAGCCCACTCAACAGATTGAGATTCAGGGTTGAAGAAGTCGACCCATCTTTTGCTCTCGACCCAACCCATGAGTAGGAGTTGGGTGCCAATGAGAGAGCCGAAAGAGAAGAGCGAAACGGCGCCTGGTGCAGCTCCTGCTTCGAACCAGGGGATACCAATCCAGGCTTGGCCAACGAAGATGCCCACGGCTGCAGCCATTGCCCATCGGTCGTGGATCAGCTCAGCTTCTCTGTACCTTTTCAAGAATGCTGGATCCTTACTAAGATCTAGAGGGTCGAAACCATAGTCGCCGGGGAGCCTACAATAGAAGCATTCAAATAATCATGTCAAGGGAATGTGGATGATATGGATTTTCAAACTAGAAAGCGGTTGATTTTCAGGTTGCGTACACACTATATTTGGACTTGAATCAATTTTTGTTGATACGCTTGGTCTAAAAGTTTAGAATAATGCTATCTAACAACAGTAGCGTTGACTATCATTACTCAAAAGTTTAAGCAAACATTATCGCATGTACTTTTAGTCATCGAATTTAAAGAATTATTTTACTTTGATCGAGACTATCCAATAATGAGAATAGAGTGGTGACTATCAAGGGGCTACTAGGCTTGAAGGGGTAGGGATATTTAGGAGCCATCAAGCCAGTCGAGGTCGATGAAGTTGCCACCACCTTTAACAGCAGGAATCCAAGACTTCTTAGGAGCAGCAGCAGCAGCAGCAACCACAGTAAACCTCTTAGGAGACAGTGCAGAACCACCAGTTCTAGCTGCAATTGGTTCAGACAAAAAAATCTGGCTGTTCTTCCCACCATTCAAGAAGGCAGAACCTAATCCATTCACCAATGCAGATGATGTTGAAACCATATTTCTCTTTATTAACTCTTACTCCTTTCTAACAAGATATACGATATACAAATTGACACGGATATAAACTGGACTATATGGCTTATGTGGAGACTAGAAATCAAAAGGACTAATTTGTATGGAGACAAGTAACACAAGTGAAATCTATTCGATGAAATCTAGGAATTCCTTTAGATAGATTTCGGACCAATTAAATCATCAACTCCATCCTCATCTTCTACGGTGGTGCCATCCACGCGGACATTTTCTTTTCTACTTTTGATCTTTGTTCTTGCATTTAACTGCAACACACAAGTAGGAGTGTTTGTTTCGAGTTTTAATGGATCGGTTGTAATACATGTAGTTAATGGATTGAATGCACGGTTGGTGGTGGATGTTATGGGGGAGAGGGGTTCAATCCTCGCGGTACTTTTAAATTATTCTTGATTTACACGGAATTTATATAGAAAATTTAAAATATACATATTGCATAAATATTTTACGCTTCTAACATTTTTTCTTCCTCAATAAATGAAAATCTTGACTCTACTACTAATTGGTTAGGTCTCAAGAGTCGTCTTTGATGTTGTACAAGTTTAATTGTTGCAAGTAATGTGCCTTGGATTGACAAAGTTGGTCGATCACTAACTTGGCTATGGGCTTCTTTATATTCAACTTCCGCACTCGATATTCTAAAACCATATGATGCCTTTTGAAAGATTAATGAAGTATTTGTCTAAATGTCAATTAAATGACATTAATTAGATTTATTTAAACGTAAGTTCACCTTATTCATTTAATTGAATCTATCAAGGGAAGTAACAAAAACTGTTGCTCTAGCACCACTAACATCAAATATAATTATTGTTTTTGAAATGCCAAGTATCCATGTTATTATTGTCAACACATTATAAATAAGTCTTTTAGCATTTGAATTTGAGCCCCATCTAGCACCACAAAGCTATCAATGTCTCTTGACTCTAGAAGAAATTTTGGCATACGAGGATAAGTGTCATAGATGTGTCTTCCTTAATCATATTTAATTCAACTAGGAAATTGATGACCTCCTATGTGTGATTTTTTCTTAGTATGTAGCTTTTTTATTACTCTTGGAGTTTTGGACGTGTAAGAGATATTGTGTGATTATACGATTTTCACATAGTGATATCTGTCTTACATTCTTAAATTTTTGTTATTGTTATTACTCTTTTATTTCTATTTCTCTCAACTGTCATTATAGATATGAATGCAGAAAGTAAAGAATGTTTAGCCAAGTTTCGGGGTTTACTTATAAGTAAAGAAATAAATATTAAATGTAAATAGTATTTTTATTGGTGAAATTTGAAAAATAAATAAAACTACATGTTTTTTGTTCGCATAAAAGTTAATTTCAAAGAGGTTAATTTATTTTTTCAAAAGTAACCGATTCATATATGTTCATAAATAAAAGTAAATTAAACCTGCCTTTCTTTTAAAAACTTTGTGAAACAAAGCCTAGTTCTTATTTATATAGCACAAAATGTCGACCATATATATGTACATTTCCATCCTTTTTTATATCTTTCTCGTCGTTCTTTGTTATAAGTAATATAAATAAGATTCGAGAAATTCATTTATATCGTTAAGTCATCTCTAAAATGTTCTAATTATTTCATTGGAATAAGATGGAAAATGATCCCAAATCCTTTCCAATTTTTTAATTGGCATCATCGTAAGATATTTTCCATTTATTTGATACCTTGATCGTCTAGGAATTAATAAAAATACTATTTAAAAAAAGCAAAAAGAAATAGTTTAATGTAGTACGGATCGAATTAATACCAAACTATGGAATACGTGTGAATAAGCCACCCATTTGTAGCCCCACATTTTTCCTATTTCGGTTAAGTTTAACTAATCACCCTTTAGGAATGTAAATACACATAGTTTTTTTATTGTTCTTGAATCATCCAATGTCACGTATAAGTTTTGGATTGTGTAGAAAACCGTTTAAATCTTATTTAGGCCTACTTGACATTATTTTTGAAAAGTTAAAATGAATGTTTGAAATTCAAAAACTGCTTTTAAACTCATTTGGCTAATTTTAGTAAAGTATTTCTTGTTGTTAGAAAAGCTTTTAGAGAAAGTTGATTTAATGTGACTTCTTTAAAAAAGTGCTTGTAAAATAGGAAGTTCTTTTAAAAATTAATTTTCAAACAAAAATTAAAGTAGATTCCTCAAAAAGCTTATCAAACTAGGGTATGCACACATAAGAAGATAAGAAGGGGAAGAGATTTTCATTTTTTTTCCTCTCTTTTTTTCACCTTTGGTGTTGTATTATATAGAAAAACATATTAAACTTTCCATAAACAGGATTGATATTATTTCCTAATACCTACATCAAATCTTTCCATATTAGCTATATTACCATACTACCTCACATTCCATAACACTTCCCCTTAAGCTGGACTATATATATCATATAAGCTCAACTTGTTACAAATATACTCTAAACGAGGCTTATGCAATGCCTTGGTGAAAATATCTGCCAGTTGCTCCCCAGTCTTCACATACTAAGTGCTTATATCTTCACCCAGTATTTTAGTACGAACGAAGTGGTAATCAATCTCGATGTGCTTCGTGCGTTCATGGAATACTGGGTTGGATGCAATGTGTAAAGCTGGTTGATTATCACAAAATAGAGCAATATGAGTAGGAAAGGAAAGTCAATCTCTTCTAGAAAATACTACAACCAAGATAACTTACTGGTGGGGTGCGCCATGGCCCTATACTCGACTTTAGCACTAGATCGAGCTACTAGAGTCTTTTTCTTGCTCCTCCAAGTAACCAAATTACCTCCTAAGAATGTAAAATATCCTGTAGCTAATCTCCTATCAGAGGGAGATCCTGCACAATCCGCATCCATGAACCCCTCCATCTTGAGATGACTATTTTTCCTGTACATTATACCAAGGCCAGGTGACTTCTTCAAGTATTGAACAATGCGAAGAACGGCTTCCCAGTGTGGGATCGAAGGTGTCTCCATGAACTGACTCACTACACTCACTGCATATGAGATATCAGGCCTAGTGATGGTCAAATAATTCAACTTCCCAACCAATCTCCTATATTTTCTAGGATCATCAAACACTGCTCCACCATCCTTTACAAGTTTATGATTAGGATCCACCAGTGTATCAACTGGTCGAGAACCAGATAATCTAGTCTCATCCAACAAGTCAAGATCATATTTTCTCTAAGACGGGTTAACCCCAGCCTGAGATCTATCCACCTCAATGCCTAGAAAATATCAGAGCTTCCCTAGGTCTTTAGTGTGAAATCTCTGTTGCAAGAATTGTTTAAGTCTCTCGATCCCCTCTCTGTCATCTCTTGTGATTACAATATCATCAATATATGCAACCAAGATAACATACCCAGCTTTGGAACGTAGATGGAATACGGAATGATCGGTCTCACATCGTCAAATGCTAAACTCTTAACACCACTTTGGAGAATTTGCCAAACCATGCATGAGGGGATTGCTTGAGACCATACAAAGCCTTCTTCAGTTTGCAAACATACCCCCAAATACTCTCATAAGTAGCAAACCCAGATGATTGTTCCATGTAGACCTCTTCGGTAAGGTCACCATGAAAAAAAGCATTCCTTAATCGAGCTAAAATAAAGGCCAGTCAAGATTAGTAGCAAGAAAAATCAAAACACGAATAAATACAATCTTGGCAATAGGTGAAAATGCCTTGTCATAATCAATGCCATAGGTTTGAGTATATCCTTTGGCCACTAACTGGGCCTTCTTTCGATCCTCTGCACCATTTGGATTATACTTGATAGTTTATATTCAATTGCATCTAACTATTTATTTGTCTAGTGTTAGATAATGCATCTTTTACTGTCTTGGGGATAGAAACACTAGAAAGATTAAACACGAAGGAAGAAAATGAAGTCATCAAAGAATCATAAGACACATAATGGCTAAAAAGGTGACAAGTAACACAAGAACGAGTACCTTTTTGAAGGGCAATAGGTATATCAATGGCTGAAGCAGGATCAGAAGACAAAGAGGGGACCAGTGAGGTGTTTGTTCAGGCGGACATGTATGACGAAAGTATACTCGTAGGAGAGGCGGCTGAGTAGCAGTTGTCTCATTAGGCTGGGATAATGTTGGAGATGATAAGGTGGAAGTAAGAGGCTTAGGCAACTCAACAGATGGCTTAATCCGCTCGATAGATGACCCAATTGGTGACTCCAGAGTCTCGACGGGTAACTCCAAATTTCGATAGGTGACTTCAGAGTCTCGACAAGTGACCCAACATGCTCTACGGAAGGCTAAACAGGAGAAACATGTGGATCAACAAAGGAATAGGTGTAGATAAAGGAATGTTGGATGCAAAGGACTCAGAAGGAAAGTATTTAGAAAAAAAATGGTTGGGACTCGAAGAAAGTGACGTCAGTACTCACAAGGTAATGCTGAAGATCTGGACTGTAATATCAATAGCCTTTTTACGTGCGTGAATATCTAAAAAAGACACACTTGGTTGAACGAGCAGCCAATTTTCCATTATTAAGACCATGAATATGAACAAAATAAATACATCTAAAAACATGAGGAGTAAGATAAAATGGTGGAGAATCTGGGAATAAAAGAGAGTGATGGGAAAGTTACCCTAAAACAGAGGATGGCATATGGTTAACTAGATGAAATGCTGTAAGAAAAAATAGAGGATGGCATATGGTTAACTAGATGA
This sequence comes from Olea europaea var. sylvestris, assembly GCF_002742605.1. Classification (NCBI taxonomy): domain Eukaryota; kingdom Viridiplantae; phylum Streptophyta; class Magnoliopsida; order Lamiales; family Oleaceae; genus Olea; species Olea europaea. Next base: position 96,144 of record NW_019265331.1, read on the forward strand.
AATGCTGTAAGAACAACATCATTCCAAAACTGACTGGGGACATGCAAATGAAACAAAAGAGCTCATATAACATTGAGAAGATGACGATTCTTGCGTTCAGCTACTCCATTTTGTTGTGGAGTGTAAGCACAAGAGGTTTGATGAATAATGCGCTTACAAACTAGATAGTTGGAACACATATAAGACCGGTATTCTTTTGCATTGTCAAAGCGAAGAGTTTTATTTTGCAAGAAAATTGAGTTTTGATTTCCTTACAAAACAATTGAAGAATATCAAATAACTCAAAACGATTTTTCATTAACATTTAACCAAGTCATACAAGAATAATCATCCACAAAAGTTACAAAATAATGGAATTTATTGGCGAATATGTGTACTAGACCCCATATATCAGAATGAACAAGCTCAAAAGGACCAGATGCACGCTTGTCACCATGAGACGAAAAAGAGACACGATTGTGCTTGCTATATTGACAAGCTTCACACAGAAAAGGTAAACAGGGAACTAAGGAAATACCAGATAATTGATGCTTTAGGATTGGTAGAGAAGGATGACCTAAGCGATAATGCCACTCATATGGAGTAAGGGAAGTCTGGAGAACACAGGAAGGTGTCAGTGAAAAATCTAAGTAGTAGAGTTTGCCGAAGTTATATTCTATACCAATCATCCTCCGAGTATGAAGATCCTGAAAATACAGAGTGGTGGGTAAAAGTTTACAGAATAATGAAGAGATTTGGTAATCTTACTAATGGACAATAAACTAAAAGGGAAACAAGGAATTTGTAACACAGAACATAAGTCGATATGAAGAGTAAGATGAGTCATAGTAGTACCATGAACGCTGGCTAAAGACCCATTAACAATAGTGACACTTATGGGAGAACCTACATGTTTATAATTAGAAAGGCGAGAGGACTCACATGTCATGTGCTCATTTGCACCGGAATTTATGATCCAAGGGTTGGCTGTAGAAGACAAGAGATAGTGAGAGTTATTACGTAACTGAGCTAGAGTAGCAGTGCAAGTAGATGCAGTGGCCTTCTTGTATACCAAGTATTGAGCATACTCATCCCGAGGTAACTTAGAGTCCTCTTGAAAATCACAATCACATCGACTATAGTTTCCCAAAGATGGAACACCGGCAACTTCACAAAGGTGTTGGTGTCGACGTAGCTTGTCGAAAACTCCAAACAACCTACAACAGATCCAATGAACCAACACAAAGCAGACAGTTTCAACATTATAAGCAAAACCCAAAGTTAATATTTTAGCAACCTCAATACAAATCAGCTCAAGAATCAGCCTAGCACATTAAATAGTCAAATATATGATATTATAACAGTCCAATAGCCGACCCAAATCACAATCAGCCAACAAGGTAGCCCAACTAATGCAACCCAATGATAAGCCCACAAAATTTCACTATTCAATTAAATGAATTCAACTCAACAATTAACTAAGCACACCGTAGCCCAAGATTAAATCGAAATGCACAATAATCATATAAGCCCAAAACAACAATAATTGCTATAGCCCAATTTAACCCACAAATTTAAGTTAAAACCAACATAAATATGCCAGCCCAAATAAATTGAATAACAAAACGAGCCCAACATAATCACTAGAATCCAACAGTAGTAGCCCAATTTAGTCAGCCCAAATAGCAAGCTGAAATAAATTGAGAAAAACCAAGTCAATTTAACAAAACACAGCCTACAGTCATAAACCAATCAGAGTCCACTGAGAACTTTCGTCGATGACATCAGCTGCAATGGACACACTCAGGTTTTGCCGACCAAAAATTGAGGGCTCCGATCACTACCTTCAACAGAAATGACACCGCCGTAGGAGAACCCCCTTTCTACACCCGTCTAATCACCACGAAACCATCACCCACCACAAAACCATCATTGAACCATCCATCAAAGGAATTCTGTTGAACACTGCACAACCACTCGACTGTTACAATCGATCACAGTGCAGGTAATTCTGACTCCTAGACCACCTTGATCGAGGGTAACTATACTCCGGTGAAAAAGAAAAAAAAAAGGGAAAAGTCTAGAGGAATGGGGTAATACCAAAGCCTATAATTGATGCTCTAATACCATGTTATAATTAGGGTATGCACACGTAAGAAGAGAAGAAGGGGAAGAGTATTTTTTTTTTTTTAATATTCTCTCCACCTTTGGTATTGTACTATATAGAAAAACGTATTGAAACTTTCCATACATAGGATTGATATTCTTTCCTAATACCCACATCAAATCTTTCCATATTAGTTATGTTACCATACTACTCCACATTCCATAACAAAGCTCTTTGATAAGTGTGTTTTGCACACTTATTTAATAGTTAAACTAAACTTATTATTCATTAAATGAATGGATTTTCACTCACAAGTGGGTAATTTGTGATTTTACAGGCAAAAATTACCCAAGGAAATAGAACAAAGCAAAAAGGAGGAGAAAATGACCAATATTGTGAAGTTGGGACCAAAATGCACAAGTGCCAAAAGTGAGGACTTTGGGATGCAATTTATGGAGGGGCAAAATTGATATAAAAAGTCAAAATTGAGGGACCCGACATGCAATTATCTAAATGACTTGGCTACAAATTGAACCTATTCTTATTTTTAGCAAAGACTTGGGGCCTTTGCGGCACCTTTAAGGCCATCTCTAACTCCATATCAAAATTTACACAATTTTGCATTGAACTACAATTCATTTTCGACCATTACACAAAAACTTACACCAAATGAACAGTGTTTAATCATTTACTGCTCTTTTTATTTTCAATAATTTATATATTTGAAATATTATTTATTTATTACTTTACTTTACAAATATATAAATTACTAAATAAATAATTGTGTTAAATTACAGAAAATATTAATTTCATTAATAAATATAAAAAATATAGCTACCCTAAGTACCAAATGCAATCCTAAATCACTACGTGCAATTACTTAAAACATATAATAAATAAAAGAGTAAAAAAGTTGTGTTGCCTTTTAATAAGCTCTTGTTAATAAGCCCGACTTTTTGCACAAGTACTTCATGCCATTTTGAATATGGCTTTGAAGGTCTTGATTAGTTTGCACAAGTAGACTTCACATCAAGCCTCATGCTTCCTCTAAACTCTTATGTTACCATTTTTCATATCATATTCCTTGCCTCCATCACCTAATTTAAATGCAATTACCAATACTTCGATCTCATCAACTTTAATCATAAAGTCAATAAACTTGGATGATTACATCTTAATTCCTTCATCAATGAAGGCCACTAATTCATTTGGCTCCATCATGATTAACTCTCATGTATCTTCAAGCTCTTCTTATATAGTTGTTGTTCCTTTAGGTGCTATTCAGAAATTACTTTAGCCAATTGATCTATTTTTTCAAGTTTTCAATGGATGCTTGATGACTCTGGAAGTGTGCTTTAGTCCCCCACGTGAATTGAGATGTATTGTTTGATAGTAATTTAAATCCTCTGGGATTTCGTCATTTGCAAGGAAAGAAATTCCCATAGTCATATTTTCTTAATCAATTTTCGCATGTCTAATATCCTAGAATGATTTCTCTTGTTCATTCTGCACTCTAAAGCCTACAATTCCCATGGTACTCCTAATGGTTGGTCGTCCTTCGTTCTTACCTTGTGTTTGAAAATTCGACAATCCCCATGATACATTCAATGGTAGATCAATCTAATCAATTTTGACAGTGCATTAATTTATCCCTCTTGACGACCGTTAAAAAGAGATTTCTGAAAAAAAAAGAGTTTTTGAATTGTGATTTTGGAGAATGTTTAGTTAAACAATAGGGAAAAATTTTGAATTTAAGCGCAAAATATTTTATTGTGAGAATGTGTAATTAAAAATGAATTAAAAAAAAAGTGTTTTATAAAAATGGTTTTCAAACAAGGGCTTAAGAAAGTTAATAATATTATGAAAACAAATAGATTTATTTGTTTAGAGTATCAAAATTTAACAATTGTAAATCTGGTATAAAAGTTTTTAATGTCATTAAACATTTGGAAAACTTTCACGGTTGTACACCACGTTTGCAAATATTTTGGCTTTTGCACTGTTAGTGAATGTAGTTGGATAAATGAAAGAAAAAATTGAAATTGAAATATATAGCATATAAATTTTGGAGATCAACTTTATTAAGTTGAATAACCTAACTCACATGTGCCATAAACCTGAATATCTAGGTTGGCACGACTCAAATTTTAAGTCGGCCAACTCACAACATACTTTGGTTTTATTTCAATACCTAACCAATTATGAAAAAAATGAAAATTCATTCTTTAATGATAATTTTATTTTCAGAAACATTATGTTTTATTTCTTGGGTAAGTTATAGTAAAGATTCCCAACATTTTTTTATTTTTTTTTTTGACTTACTTTGCCTCTAACATATGAAAAATAGGCAGTATTCATCAAATGGATGCATTTCATCTATTTTTCCAATAGCTAATCCATTTAACCATTATATTTTTAAAATTAAATAATCATTCCATTAATCAGTTACAATATTGAAAGTGAAAGTGAAAATTCTTAAAAACAATAACAACAAAAAAAAAAAAAACAAAAAACAAAAAAGAAAAAAAAAAAGAATAAAATAATAAAAATGAAAAATGCCATCTTCTTCCACCCACACCGTACCCCACACACACTGCCAGCACTGCGACACCATAGTTAGCAAGAAAGAAACTTTATACTTTATTTTTAAATTTGACCTCACGTGAAAATGAGTTGTTGACAAGGTGAAGATAGGAGACCGATGTCTTCATTTTTAGAATTATGTCCTTATTTTTATTAGTAGGCAGTGAGGGAACCTCTAAATTCTTCTCCCTTGTTGCCATGTCTCTTCCAGGAGCAGATCCACTGTCAAAGAGCTCACCATCTTCAACATAGTATCGATCAAGGAATGCAGCCAAATGGGCATAATAAGCAAGATGAACTACACAGTAACCCAGATAAATATAAGCAAACTAAAATCTTGATCTTAACAAATCTCGTATGTAATAAAACTAAGTAAAATGAATACAATGAAAAGAGGCTTAACTAACCTATAGAGACCAATCGAGTACACCTAGCATACTTGAAAGAGTGAGAGTGAGAGTTCGAGTAAGTAATGAACCAAGTAAAGCTCTTCATTTGTAAAACTAAAAAATTAAATTTCATTACAAAGATAGGCAGTGTAATCTTACGTATAACACAAACTATTGGTTAACAGCTGCAGAGCATCAGCACTGAATTTGTTCTCATCAAACAATACATGGTAATGTGTGAGGCGGCTAGTTCCCTGTTTGATGTATAAACGTATATCAGAAATCTAAAGCAAAGCATCAATACATATCCTATTAAAGATAATCTAAGCTATATATGCATTTCTTACAAAGCAAATGCACGTATATACAAAGATAATGCCTGCAAACTGACTAAACAGCATGAATCGAAGTACTCGAGTCCCAGCATGGCTACAGAGGTAAAAATCAAACCCGTTGGGGTGGCATCTCTTGGTATCAATGACAGTACCTGGTCATCGAAGTAAACCATGTGATCAAATACAGGAAAAACAAGTGACAGATGCTGCTTCGTGTATGAACCAAAAAATTTCATACCTAGCAAAATGTTTCCACTCTTGTTTGTTGTATTTCAATCCCCATGATTGGAAGAAAAGAAATGTGAATGGTACATTTTTTGAACCACAACAAAGGTAACAGGTGGTAGGTAAGTTTTGTCAATTGAAACACAAGCCTGAAGAAAGCTCCAATTCAAATACAATATGGTAAGGAACACATCACGTAAACTGAATACTTTTAAAGTTAAAAGAAAAAAAAGGATAAAGAAACCTAAATATCACATACCCTCTGGATTGAATTCATTTCATGCAAAAGAACTTGGTAAAACTGCCATTCACCAACCCCATCACTGTCATTCAAAAATTATCAGCATTGCATTTCACAGCATGTGTAGTAAAACACAGAAACAGTTGAAAGAATGGTTTAAGTCTATTAACCGGTAGAAGATAATTCTCCAAGGTAGTTGACCAATAGAATCTTTGAATACAAGCAACAGTTCCCTACAAAATGGAAGTGAATGGAAAGAGAGGAAGAGGAAAAATATTAGACTTAAGAGGTAGTTTTAAGGACCTTATCATGCCACCATGAACAATACCTCTATTAGGATCTTCAGTTGTTTTGTAGAGATCTCGTATGATCTCTTCCTGAGGAGATTGTGCAGAAGCCAACCCACTGTACTTTGTTACTTTTGGCCAGTCGACTGAAGCCACTACCTGTAAATAATACAATCTCAACTTTTATCTTTCCTTTTCAAAAGAGGGGAGGAGCAATAGAGAGAAGAAGTTTCAACATACTGCAGCAATGGAAGGGCTGAAATCCTCCCCTGGTCAAGGATGGATTACATCTGCCCCAAATATGATTGTAGGGCAATCAGTTAGGTAAGGCATTCTTCTATTAGAAGCTAGCTCCAGAACAGTATTTCGGCCATCAACCTAGTTGAAATATAACCATGAAAAAAATATAGAGAAAAGACAAGGAGCAATTTATTTAGAGTAGGAAGGAAATTGAAGATCAAAGTAAACTATTTGGGCACATGATATCCTAGCAAACCTTCACATTGACTTTTAGAGCAACATTCTTAAGATATTGTTTAGTCTATCTAGATGCATTACTGGGCTGACAACATTGCGAGACAATTCCCAACTCTGTTTCGCAAACTCGCTTGATCTGACCTGAAAAAATAAAATACCACAATTCAAGATAATGAATTGCTTTAGAAATTTTAAATCCGAAAGATTTATAGCTAACCATAAGACCCCTGCCATTAGGCAAAATGACTATTAGCAATTAACGTTATTTTCCGATCAGTTTCAAGCACGCTAATCTAGTTGAAGAATCAGTGTGCAAATCAAAGAGAGCCTTCTCTATTTGACGAGGATGAGCAGATCGAATAGGAACCAAAGGTCTTCGATTGAATTCCTAAAAGCAAGCACAAGATTCCAGTGCTGTAACTAACATTTGAAGTGCGGTTAATGCTTTCCAAAGCACAACTCAATGCAAAGATTAAAAGGCCATACCATCCCTTTGCTATTACACATGCCAATTAATTCATTGCAGAACATGTCTAAATCAGCATTGAAACTCTGGGAAAAGTTTATACATGTCCAGAATTCCACTTTGCCACCATCAACCATTTTCTAAACAAGAACACATGTTTTCATCGAAGACAACTTTAACAATAGAGAAAAAAAGCAATAATATTCAAAAAGTAAAACTCAACATCATCTACGAATTATAACTCAACGTGAAGTCAGACATGAGATAATGTAGGTTAATGAATTAATAATTTTAAATAATTTGTATTGGAAAGGAAATAATACGTTTAAGAGGCAACGTGCTCATTCAATTCACTTATTGAACTTTCATTATGTGAATATAGAAACAAATCCAACTCTATGCTGACAGTTAAAACAGCTTGAAAGACACATCATTCAGCTAAGAACAGTCACCTTGTCAATCATATTCCATACTCCTACTCTTGGCTCAACACGAGATTCATGTCCAGTCTCATGATATTTCAATTGACATCCAAAGTAACATAATGTCACAAGTCGCAGAAGAAGTATGATTAAAGTAATTCAGTAAATAAATATTGACAAAATTTATCGTTAGGGCTGGGAAAACCCTTGCTTCAATGGATTAGAGTTCAGGCCTAACTTGAATCCCAAACTCTCTATTCACAAGCATGTCACCATTGTAATTGTTATAGTTAACCATCTACATGTAAACCAAATTATTATAAAACAAATAGTTTCTTTGTCTAAATAGTTATTAAGATATAGCTATAAAGAAATAAAAGAGAAAAGAAGAAATGCTGGGATCTTAAATATCAATGCCTCAATGATGCTTCGTTCTGTTTGTCGCGGACGTTGGCAGGTTGCTTTCAAAAGTGTAGTAACTTGTTTCTCGTTCAACTTCCGTGAATACCTTTGCCCATCAACAATCTTACAAACCTGTAAAGAAAGAACACACCATTATAGCTAAATCCAGAGGTAGGGTCCATGGAAAATTGCAGACATAATAATAAAAACAAACCTCCATTGGAAAATATATAGGCTTTGTGCTAGCCTGAATTGCAGCAACTATGGAAACTTGAGTGCTATATTGTACTTTTATCGAAAATACTGCACTATAGATATTTTTGCCCCCGTATCATCGAAGGAAAACCTACTCTGTTGGAAAGAAAAGAGTCAAATCCCAAATATTGATTTATAACGTGATTCAATTACAAAAAGCAAATCAGTTAATAACTATAAAATAGTTATACTTGTTAACGTGTATATATATGTATTTATTTACCTTTTATTTTATAAGAAAGGGTAGTTTAGTATTTTTCATCTATTAGGTTCATTGATTGCAATTGTATATCATATATAAATATGAGAAAACAGATCCAGCAGCCAACGTGAATTGCTGCCATATTTTTCTAGCAAGGTTTCTCAATTTTGCTTAGATTATGTTAAATTAACAATAATGTTAACTGAAAATGCCAAGCTGTAGAGAAGAAAAAGAGATGATGAAAATTGAAAATGATTATAAGGAAATAAAACATATTTTTTCTATATGATATAACTAAAAAAATTTGCAACATGTTAACACCTTTTGAATTGTCCCAACACTACTTTGTTGCAACCAAATTAATAGAAATTAAACTCAAATAAGAAATGAATGAGCTTACATCAACTGTTGTGCTGGTACAGTTGACATGCCTGATAATTTGTAATGTTTGACACGCTCCGTATGATTGAGCTCAACTCTAAGACCTTTCAAAGTCCTTTTCACCTAAAAAAATCAAAGCAGATAAATCACTTTCTAATTGATAGACGAGAGCAAAAAATGGATGGAAATGGATATAACTAATAAACAACAATTATATCTGGTAAACCCCTAATGTTTCTGCCATAAAATAGTTCTCATTAGACAAGAATAACATTTTCCGTCGCATGAGTTATGACACATTGAAACTAAAGATATCATAGTTCATAATCACCTTTTCTTCAATGTGCGGAGCCTTTGATTTCTTAGTAATAAAGTAAAATCCTGTACTAAATGCCTAGTCAGTCATACCTTAATTCGATCTTGATATGACAAGGGCCTTGTTAGATCCCTACGCAAGTAGTTGGTAACAAAATCAGAAACTAGAATTGGCTCATAAAATGCTCCGGTGGACATGTCTACAAATGGCATTCAGAAAATTGAATCAAGTAGTTGTTAGCATATTTCCCTAATTATATTGATTGACCAATCTCTATGATTTGGTCAATCTCTATGATTTGTGTAATTGTATAATTAGAGCATGATTTGTGTAATTGTATAATTAAAGCATGATTTGTATAATTAGCATTAATTACTTACCTTATGTGCTTGCCTCCTTCACCTATAAAAGGAGGGCTCTTGTACAGTTTTTATTCATCACAGAATACAGAAGTTATTCACAATTCTTCCTCTTTTCTCTTAGTTTTTAACATGATATCAGAGCCATCTTTGGTTCTTGGCCTCTAGTTGGTGTCTTTTTTTTTTGGTTTTATGCATTTCGTCGCTCTGTTACCACTTCTAGCCTTCGTTCATCGATTCTTTTGGTATTCCAATACCATAAATCGATTCTATTGCTCTAGAGCTTTTGTTTGGTGCAAAAATCATTTTGATCCAACATTGCCACATCTGTCGTGGATTTTTCGTGCTCATTCCATTAGCGTTATCCTTTGCTCTGACTCGATTAGCATTATCATTTTTCTGTTATGGTTTCTTCAAATTATGTTGCTCGTCCTATAGAGATTAATTTGAATGGTTCCAACTACAATACTTGGGCCCAACAAATGTCAGTTTTTATGATTGGTTGGAGATTATGGCGTTTTGTCACTAGAACAAAACAAAAATCCACGAAAACTGACAAGCAATCCACAGAAGAGTTTGATGAGGCCCTTGATGAATGGGAAAGTACTCACTGTAAAATCCTTTCCTGGTTATTAATATATTAGCCCCTTCCATTCAGAGTCTACTCTCTAAGTTCCAGAATGCCAAATTGCTTAGGATTTTTTGGCAAAACGCTACAATTGTGGTAGTGATGCTACTCTAGAGTTTCAGTTGGAGACTAAGCTTTCTCAAATGCATCAAGAACCTGGATAGTCTATCGCTGAGTTTCATGCTCAGGTTAGTAACATTTGGGATGAGCTTTCTCAAGCTGACCCTAATTTTTCTGATGAAAAGTCAATTAAGCTTTTCCTTGAATATTGTGATCGTCGTCAATTCATGTATTTTATGATGTAAATTCAGGATGAATTTGAGAATACTTGAGCATCTTTGTTCCATCAATCTCTTCTTCCTACACTTGAGGTTGCCCTTACGAAGCTAATTTCTGAGAAAACACAACAACAAACTCATTGGATTCATTCTACGGATATGGTCGTGGCTACTGCTCCATATAGCTCATCTACTCTGGCCACTCCTGCTACAGTTGTTGCTTCTTCTAAATCATGATGTTTCAACGACCAATGCCACTATTGTAAGAAGACTAAGGAAGCTCTTAAGGCTAATGCATCTTCCTCTTCCAAGCCTGTTGCTACTGTCTCCACCAGCTCATCGACTTTTGATTTCTCTTCTGCACCTTCTTTGTTGTCACTTTCTGCAACTGACATTAAGGCAATTGTCACCCACGTCATATCCTATACTTCTACTGCTTTATCAGTCTCCATGGTAACTCTACATATTGGTTTCTTGATTCTACCTATTGCAATCATATGATCTCTGATTCCTCTTTAGTTACCCATAGGAAGTCTTTAAATTCCATTTCTTTAATTTATACTGCTGATGGTTCACATATGTCTGTTAGTCATTTTGGTCACGTTTCTACTCTTACCCTTTCTGTACCTAACACATAAGTTGTGCCTAATTTGTCTTTAAATCTCCTTTCTGTTGGTCAACTTGTTGAAAGTGGTTTTATCTTAACCTTTTCTCACAAAGGGTATGATGTGCAAGATCCGAAGACGGGCTAGCTAGTTGGGACCGGGAGTAAAGTTGGTCGCATTTTTGAGCTTACATCTCTGCATTTGCCTGGTTCTTGCTCTCCTCAATCTCTTAGTACTGTTGTGTCTTCTAGTGTTTGGCATTCTCGTCTCGATCATACATCCTTATCTCATGTTCAGTCTTTAGCTTCTTGTGGTTACTTAAGTAATGTTAAATTTGAACATTTTGATTGTGTGTCTTGTCAATTTGGGAAATAGAAAGCTTTACTTTTTAATGAAAGTAATTCTTTGTCTTCTATACCTTTTGATTTGGTTCATTCTGATATTTGGGGACCTACGTGGATTTATCTTTTACATGATCGCACTGGGTTAGTTAATGTTTTTTGTGATTTTAAGCAGTTGATAAAAACTCAGTTTGATAGCACCATTAAAGTCTTTCGGTCTGATAATGCCATGGAGTGTACTTCTGCCTCTTTCCTTGAAGAACTTTAAGAGGTAGGTACTTTATCCCATCGATCCTGTCTATACACCTCCCAACAGAATGGCCATGCAGAACATAAACATCGTCACATTCTTAAAACTGTTCGCTCTCAACTTTTCTCGCATCCCTCCCGAAATTCTTTTGGGGAGAAGTTGCCCTTACCGCTATTTACACTATTAATCGAGTTCCAACCCCTGCTCTTTCCAATAAGTTTTCATATGAGGTTCTCTATGGAAAGATACCCGATTATTCTCTTCTTAAAGTGTTTGGTTGTGCTTTCTTTATCTTATTTCCACCTCATGAACGTACAGAACTTGAACTTTGTTCTCGTTTCTGTTGCTTTCTTGGTTATGGGATTGAACACAAAGGTTATCGGTGCTTCAGTTCTAGGAACACAAAGTGTTCACTAGTATCTTTTCACTTTCATCCGATTGTCTCTCATACTCTCCCATTTTCACTGACCCTGCCATAGACCTCTCTCTAGATTTTTCCTCTAATGCAGTTCATGTCGGCTCATTTGGTGATCACTCCATGCCTACCTCTCACGAAACTGGATCGTCTGATGATCATGCCATTGCATCCATCCCTCTGGAGTCCTCTGATTTGGATGTTCGTCGTTCTAGTAGGGTAAGAGCATTTCCTACCCATCTTAGTGATTACCATTATTTTTCTACTCTTGACTTTCTTCATGAGCCTCACAATTATCGCGAAGCTTGTTCTGACCTTGTTTGGTAGCAAGCTATGTTTGAAGAACTTGACGCTTTTCACAAAACCCATACTTGGGATCTGGTTGACCTACATCCTGGAAAGACCGTAGTTGGGAACGAATGGGTGTATAAGAGGAAAATGAACTCCGATGGTTTTGAAGTAAGACATAAAGCTCGTTTAGTAGTAAAGGGCTTTACTCAGGAGTTTGGCATCGACAACGAGGAGACATTTACCCCCGTTGCTCGTATTACCTCCATCCATTCTCTTTTGGCCGTCGCCTTTGCACGTCGATGGCTTTTATTTTAGATGGGTGTCAAAAATGCCTTCTTATATGGTAATTTGGTTGAGCAGGTCTATATGTAGCCTCCTCCAGGGTATCCTCATCCTCCTAGTATGGTATGTCGTCTCTGACGCGCATTATATGGGCTTGAGCAAGCTCCCCGTGCTTGGTTTGCCAAGTTTAGCTCCACTGTTGCACAGCTTGGGTTTGCTTCTAGCCCCTATGATTCTACTCTTTTTACTCATCACACTGACACCGACACTGACATCACTATTCTACTATTTTATGTTAATGATATGATCATTACTGATGATGATAATTATGGTATACATGAGCTTAAGCAGTTTCTGTGTCAGCATTTTGAGATGTAAGACCTTGGTTCTCTTACCTACTTCCTCAGCTTAGAAGTGTCTCCTACCACTAATGGCTACTCTTTGACCCAAGCCAAGTATGCTTCTGATATTTTCACCCGTGCTGGTCTCACAAATTGTAAGATAGCTGATAGTCCGCTGGAGCCTAGCATCAAACTTCGTCCTACTGATGAGGAGCTCCTTCCTGATGCCACTCATTATCGACAGCTTGTTGGGAGCCTAATTTATCTCACTGTCACTAGACCAGACATTGCCTATGTAGTGCATCTTGTTAGCCAATTTATGTCAGCTCCTCGTTCCATTCACCAAGCAACTGTTCTTCGCATCTTATGCTATGTAAAGGGAACATTATTTCATGGGCTTCACTTTTCCTCTCACTCACCCTTGACGTTGAAGGTTTACTTTGATGCTGATTGGGCAGGAGACCCTACTTATCATCGATCTACCACTAGTTTTCTTTTTCTACTTGGTGACTCCCTTATCTCTTGGTAGAGCAAAAAGTGGACCATTGTTGCTTGCTCTAGCACTGAGGCCGAGTATCAAGCCCTTGCTGACACTACTTCTGAACTTCTTTGGCTTCTCCAAGATATGGGTGTTCCTCAGCCCTTTAGCATTCCACTTTATTGTGGCAATCATAGTGCTATCCAGATTGCTCATAATGATGTCTTTCATGAACGCACAAAACACATCGAGATCGACTGTCATTTTATGGGTTATCATCTTTAGGAAGGGACACTTCACCTCTTCTTAGTTCCTTCAACTGATCAGCTGGCTGATATCTTCACAAAGGATCATCCACCTGGTCACCATCATTCTTTAGTTTGCAAACTCCAGTTAGCATCTTCAATACCACCTTGAGTTTGAGGAGGGATGTTAGCATATCTCCATAATTATATTGATTGACCAATCTCCATGATTTGGTCAATCTCTATGGTTTGTGTAATTATATAATTAGAGCATGATTTCTGTAATTAGCATTAATTACTTACCTTATGTGATTGCCTCCTTCACCTATAAAAGGAGGGCTCTTGTACAGTTTTATTCATCACAGAATACATAATTTATTCACAATTTTTCCTCTATTCTCTTAGTTTTAACAGTAGTGATCCCCATGTACTAGAAACGGTTAGCTTTAGAACTATGGCAGAATAAATTAATTTTAGCTTCATAAATGAGAAAACATGCTTAGGGAATAGTGGAGAATACCATAGGGCAACAAACCATAAATATGGGCATAAAAACATCTAAAATCATAGCCTACCAACGTTTAGAGAAAGGCCCATCTGGGTTGGACGTAGACTTTGATAGAATCCTTTCCAATATACCAACCCATCACCAAGATTCCCTATCCCTCCCAACTTAGGAGGAAAGAAGGACCTTCCAACAATTTCATAACTGAAATTTAAGGATAGAAAGTTACTGATATTGAAACCAGAAAAGTAAATATGAATTTTTGTATCAGGGTGATAAGAGATACGCACTTGATGAATGGCTTTCCTCTAAGAACGATATCAAGAGCTTTAATGGTTTCTTGGGGGGTGTCAAACTATCTTCTCTGTATAAATTTCTTAAGATGAAAAAGATCAGCAGTAGAAGCAAATTTTATTGACACCTTGAAATCACGCTCCCTCCTGAATTATGAAGCAGACAGTGTAAAGATCTAGGTTATTCAATTAAATTAGGTGATTAAAAGCATGTATAACTAACTTAAGAAACGAAAGTAACTTAATGTAGTAAAATCAACGGAAAAAGAAAAAAAATCGCAACTGCACGAGAAAAGAGATGAGAGATAACAAGGGGAAGAGTTACTATTGTGCCTCAAATAGAGTTTGAAATGGCATCATATAACTTTAAATATCTTCTTGTCTCCAAACAAATTTGAATATTTTTACCTTTTTATTAATTTTATATAACGAAAAAGTTGCTTATTTTGTAAGTAACAATTGCGTAGCCATTGAAAGTGAATTGATTATTTCCAACTTGACAAATAAAATTATTTATTTATTTTGAAACTTACTTATATACTTACAAGAAAGTCGCTTATAAATAAACTTTTTAAGCTAAACCAAAAACGATCGACTTGAACCAACAAAAGGGGTGAAGTTTAAACAACGGAAAAGTTATTGACAGTTTCAACGATGAAACATTTACTTTCCTGCACATCAGTTTATCAGATGCCTTGAACGTAATTCCATATTTAACACTCAAACATTGATATATTGTAGAAACAAGTAATCAAATAAAAGATCTCAAAAGTTCCAAATATTACCCACACCACATATAAGTACAAAACATTACATCAAATCAGATAAATGCTTGCTACTTTTAATCCATAAGAATTCACGTGGCTTCATCTTTGTCAACAAGCTTGACAACAAAATCCTTGGATGTAAAGGGCAGTGGAACTGTGGAGTAAGCAATCTTTCTTCCATCATAGGCCAACATTCGCTTACTCAGATGAGAAGCACCGTAAGTTTTGATAAGTTGGCTCATAATTTCCCTGCACACTTTCATTGAGGTCACCTCAAGAGTGATAGAAACCTGCCAACATAGTTATAGTTACAGCAAGCCCAACCTTTGATGAATTAAAAATATAAATAATAATAAGGAAGAGGCATCCTACATTATTGTTTGAAATGATTATAAGTTATACCAATGGGTACCACATAAATATACATTTTTATGACGGAGTTGAGTGATAGCTGTTTCACTAGTTCGTTCACAGAAATTTAGAGAGGGAAAAGTAATTTTTAAGCATTCTTATATCTAATCCCACACTGATTTCCATGGTAGTTGTCAAATATTTATGAGTAAATCCAAGTGTACAGACAAACCATTGCCAAAAGCATCATGAAAATCCCACATGGGGGTGGGCCCCATGTGAATATTTCATTCCAAAAAATAAACCACCCACCCTACCAATGTGTGTTATCTGTAAGAGGCCTGTAAAAAAAAATTTGTACATCAGTACTACTAGAAATAGTGGCTTCAGCGATGGAAAATTACTGATGGTCCATTTCCATTGCTAATAGTGACGGATTACCAACGGATTTTCGACAATATATGAATTTAATTATTTTAAATTAAAAAGGCAAGATTTACCAACGAAAACAACAACATATGCCAGTTGTTGGTGGTTTTCCATTGGTAAACTTTGAATAAAAAAATAAATATTTTTAAAATATTTACCGATGGACTTTTTCGTAAGTAAATTTGGAATAAAAAATTAAAAATTGCTTAAGCATATACCAACGAAAATGTCCATTGGTGATTCCGGCGGTAATATTAAACCCGACCCACCCCATCTGTAACAGCTTCGAGCCAAAAATAAAATTCCAATTTATAGCTACTTTTCTTCCTTCCCCAAAACTCGACCTCTCACCTTAGATACTTTTCTTCCTTCCCCTAAAATCGACCTCACACCTAATTTTATGGTATTTTTTAGTTGTACAATGAATTATTGAAATATCGAGCTTGGAATTCATATTAATCGTGGTACAAGTTTGAATCGTACTCATAATTTTTTCCATTTCCATTTCAAGGTAATATGATGAGTAATTTATAATTATTTGTGTGAAATCCCTTTTTTAAGAGATAAGTTTTTTGATTTCAAGATTTACGTCCATATGACGTAGTATCTTAACAATGCATTATAATTTGTCAATAATTTTTCTATGTTTTTGTTATTATTTTTTACTTTCAATATTTGATAGTGTCTTGATTCGTAGTTCTTTTATGTTTATACTTTCTCTGTAATACTCAATTTGATTATAGTATATAGCTGAACTTAGGCATCTAAAGAATTTATGGTAAAAATTTAGTTACTTTAGTCACATGCTTTCTTTATTATAGGGTGTAGTTACATATGCACTATTATTGAGAACATTTCTTGTTTTCCTTTTTTTGCAAATATAGATGTAACATTGTTGAACAACATGATTGATGCTTTTTCAATCAAATTTGACTAAAATTTAAAGCAGGTTTTTCGTTGGCGCAATTCCAATCAAATTTGAGTAAAATTTCACTTGGGTTTCGTTCATTAGCGTGTATCAAATCAAATTTGACTAAAATTTCATCTGAATTTGTTTGTTGCCACGTTTCCAATCAAATTTGACTAAAATTTTATATGGATTTGGATCATTGGCAGGTTTTCAATCAAATTTGACTAAAGTTTCACAGGGATTTAGTTCATTGGTGTGTTTCTAATCAAATTTGACTAAAATTTCAACAGAATTTTGTTTGTTAGTGCGTTTCAAATCAAATTCGACTAAAAATTCGTCTGTATTTTGTTCATTGGCGCATTTTCAATCAAATTTGACCTAAATTTCACCTGAATTTGGTTCATTGGTGCGTTTCCTATCAA
Source organism: Olea europaea var. sylvestris (assembly GCF_002742605.1). Taxonomy (NCBI): domain Eukaryota; kingdom Viridiplantae; phylum Streptophyta; class Magnoliopsida; order Lamiales; family Oleaceae; genus Olea; species Olea europaea. Next base: position 113,401 of record NW_019265331.1, read on the forward strand.
ATTTGATTAAAATTTCACGTGACTTTGGTTTATTGGCAAATTTCGAATCAAATTTGACTGCGATTTTTTCCGTTGGCGTGTTATCAATCAAATTTGACTAAAATGTTATCTGAATTTTGTTCATAGGTACATTTTCAATCGTATTTGACTAAAATTTAACCAAAGTTTGGTTCATTATTGCGTTTCCAACCAAATTTGACTAAAATTTCACATGATTTGTATTCATTTGCACATTACGAATCAAATTTTACTAAAATTTCAAGCGGCTTTTCATTGGCGTAGTTCCAATCAAATTTGACTAAAATTTTACTTGAATTTCGCTCATTGGCATGTATCAAATCATATTTGACTAAAATTTCGTCTGAATTTTGTTCGTTGGCACGTTTCCCATCAAATTTGACTAAAATTTCACATTAGTTTGGCTCATTGGCGCATTTTCAATCAAAGTTGACTAAAATTTCACTGGGATTTAGTTCATTGGCTTCTTTCTAATCAAATTTGACTAAAATTTCATCAGGATTCTGTTCGTTAGTGCGTTTCACATCAAATTCGACTAAGATTTCATATGGATTTTGTTCATTGGCACCCTTTTAGTCAAATTTGACTAAAATTTCACATGATTTTGGTTCATTGGCACATAACGAATAAAATTTGACTAAAATTTATCGGGATTTGGTTCATTGGCGCATTTCTAATCAAATTTGACTAATATTTCATCAGGAATATTCTCCGCTAGTGCGTTTTCAACCAAATTTGACTAGAATTTCTTCTAGATTTTGTTCAATGGCACGTTCTCAATCAAATTTGACTAAAATTTCACTTGAGTTTGCTTCATAGGCACGTTTTCAATCAAATTTGACTAAAATTTCACATGACTTTGGTTTATTGGCAATTTCGATCCAAATTTGACTACAATTTCATGCGGGTTTTTCATTGGCACGTTTCCAATCAAATTTGATTAAAATTTCACATGGGTTTGGTTCATTGGCGCGTTTCCAATCAAATTTGACTAAAATTTCACCGGAATTTAGTTCATTGGCGTGTTTCTAATCAAATTTGACTAAACTTTCACAAGGATTTTGTTCGTTCTTTCGTTTTAAATCAAATTTGACTAAAATTTCATTTGAATTTTGTTCATTGGAGTGTTTTCAATCAAATTTGACTAAAATTTCACATTACTTCAGTTCATTGGCACATGTTGAATCTAATTTGACTAAAATTTCATGTAGCTTTTCATTGGAGCAATTCATACAAATTTGATTAAAATTTCACATGTGTTTGATCCATTGGCACGTTCCAATCATATTTGATTAAAACTTCACCAAAATTTAGTTCACTGGCATGTTTCTAATGAAATTTGACGAAAATTTCACCATGATTTTGTTCGTCAGAGTATTTTCAATCAAATTTGACTAAAATTTCATCTGAATTTTGTTCATTGGCGAATTTTCAATCAAATTTGACTAAAATTTCACCTGAGTTTAGTTCATTGGTACGTTTCCAATCAAATTTGAGTAAAATTTCACATGACTTTGGTTCGCTGGCACATTTTGAATCAGATTTGACTAAAATTTGATGCACATTTTCATTGATGCAATTTCAATCAAATTTGACTAAAATTTCACTTGGATTTCTTTCATTGGCGTGTTCTAAATCAAATTTGACTAAAATTTCGTCGGAATTTTTTCGTAGGCACGTTTTCCATCAAATTTGACTAAAATTTCACATGAGTTTGGTTCATTGGCGCGTTTCCAATTAATTTTGACTAAAATTTCATCGGCATTTAGTTCATTGGCACATTTTGAATCCAATGTGACTAAAATTTCATGCTGATTTTTTTGTTGGCACGTGATGCGAACCCCGTAGCAACGTTGACTACGAAATCCACAACGAGACTGACGAACCCAAGAAAGTCAAATTAATCCAAGAGTTTATGATTAACCCAAAAGAGAGTCGAACCAAAAAATCCAACAAGAACGACGCTTGAAAGACCCCTTGATCACGCAATCCAAGAATTAAATCTGGTTGTTTGAACGCCACAAGTTAACACTTGATATGTTCGAAGTTGTTCAATGAAGAACGATGAAGAGAAGACAATACGCCTCACTTTAATTCAATATCAAATATGTCAAAGGTTTTTAACAATTGAATGGAAATTCCTATTTATACTAAACCTAAAAACTAGGTAAAAATCGTGCAAAAGTCGATCATAATTCCCAAAATATGGAAAAGAATAAAAAACTAACAAAATATGAAAAATTGCCAACATTGGAAAATTTGCCAAATTTTTTATCCATGCGGCCGCATGGTGTATTTTCATGCAGTCGCATGGTTCAACCAAAAATTCATCTTGAGTTTCGGTATGCCTCCACGCCGTCGTATGGTGTTTTAGCCGTGCGACCGCACAGGTTTGTTTTCAGCCTCCAATTTCGTCGCTTGATAACAATTGATCTAAGTTGATTCGGCCTTCGACCCGAACATGAAAGTTGCTCCATTTTGAGTCTCGAACATGGTTTCATCAATGGTTTCTTGAACGAGTAATCCCATCTCTTGTTCCACTTGCTTCGTCCTTGATCTCATCATTGGTCCTCCATCGATTGTCAACGGATCTCGTCTCACACTCGCCTTCGTCGGGCTCGACTCCTGGATCATATCATTCCCTTCCTGTTCAAAAGGATTCGTTCTCGAATCTGAACCTGCATCAAAGAGAGAGAGAGAGATCAAATACATTAAAAGTAGCCGAAACATTGTACTCACCTGGAAGGTCCAACTTGTAAGCATTGTCATTTATCTTTTCAATCACTTGAAATGGACCATCGCCCCTCGGTTACAACTTGGACTTCCTTTGCTCCGAAAACCGCTCTTTCCTAAGGTGTACCCAGACCCAATCTCCTGGCTCGAATGTCACGCGCTTCCTACCTTTGTTTGCTTGCGAAGCAACCAACTTACTTTTGTTTTCAATTTGCGCTTTTACCTTTTCATGGAGTGATTTAACCAATTCCGCCTTCTTTTTGCCATTTAAACTACCACGTTCATTCACAAGTAAAGGAATTAAATCCAAAGGAGTTAGTGGATTAAAACCATATACAATTTCAAATGGAGAATATGATGTAGTAGAGTGAATAGCTCTATTGTATGTAGATTCAACAAATGGTAGACACTCCTCCCAACTCTTCAAATTTTTATTGATTACTGTGCGTAACAATTGTGTAATAGTCCTATTCACTACCTCGGTTTGCCCATCCGTTTGTGGGTGACAAGTTGTGGAAAATAGTAACTTAGTGCCCAACTTACCTCACAAAACCTCCAAAAGTGACTCAAAAATTTGACTTCCCGATCCGACACTATGCTTCTAGGAACCCCATGTAAATGCACAATCTCTTTAAAGAATAAGTTAGCAATGTTCGTGGCATCGTCAGTTTTGTGACATGGTATAAAATGTGCCATTTTACTGAACCTATCTACAACCACAAAAATAGAATCCCGACCTCTCTTAATCCTAAGTAAACCCAAAACAAAGTCCATCGAGATATCAATCCAAAGCTCAATAGGTGTAGGTAAAGGTGTGTACAACCTTGTGGTAAAACCTTAGATTTAGCCTTTTTATAACCTATGCATCGACTACAAATTTCCTCAACATCACTTTTCATCTTAGGCCAATAAAAATGCTCCTTCAATACATCTAAAGTTTTTTGAACCCCAAAGTGCCCCATCAATCCACCACTATGTGCCTCCCTTACTAACAACTCCCGAATAGAACAATTAGGAACACATAACCTATTTTCTCGAAATAAATACCTCTCATGCCTAAAGAACCTATCAACCGCCCCTTTTATGCATGATAAATAAATATCCGAAAATTCAACATCTTTTTCATACAATTCCTTAATATGTTCAAACCTAAGTAACTTAGAATTAAGAGTAGTTAGCAATACATACCTTCGCGATAACGCATCCGTCACCACATTTTCCTTACCTTGCTTATACCGAATGACGTATGGAAAGGTCTCAATGAATTCTATCTACCGTGCATGCCTCTTGTTCAATTTACCTTGTCCCCGCAAGTGCTTTACTGACTCATGATCGGTGTGTATTATGAACTCCTTCGACCATAGATAATGTTGCCAAGTCTCCAAAACTCGAGCAAGTACATAAAGTTCTTTGTCATATGTAGGATAATTTAAAGTAGCTCCACTCAATTTCTCGCTAAAGTATGCATAGGCCTCCGATCCTGCATTAAAACTGCTCTAATCCCTATTTCTGATGCATCACACTCAATCTCGAATGTTTTATCAAAGTTAGGTAATGCCAAAACTGGTGCTTCACACAATCTACCTTTAATAGTATTAAATACAAGTTCTTGTTCATCACCCCAATGAAAACCTATACTCTTTTTAACTACTTCCATAAGTGGTGTGGTGATAGTGCTAAAATCCTTCACAAAACGCCTATAAAAACTAGCCAAACCATGAAAACTCCTAACTTCCGTTATGCTTTTAGGTATCGACCAATCTCTAATAGCTTTTATCTTATCATCGTCTACTTCTACCCCATTAACACTAACCACAAATCCAAGAAATATAACTCTATCCATACAAAACGTGCGTTTCTTAAGATTTGCATAGAGTTGTTCTTTCCTTAAAAAAATTAGCACACATTTTAAATGTTCCAAATGCTTTCCTAGGTCTTTGCTATAGATTAATATGTCGTCAAAATAAATCACAACAAATTTTCCTATAAAAGCACGTAAAACATGATTCATTAAATGCATAAAAGTGCTAGGTGCATTTGTGAGTCCAAACGGCATAACCAACCATTCATATAAACCATATTTAGTTTTAAAAGCCGTTTTCCATTCATCACCCTCCCGCATACGAATTTTATGGTTCCCACTTTTTAAATCAATTTTAGAAAATATGCAAGCACCGTGTAATTCATCAAGAATGTCATCTAACCTAGGTATAGGGTGACGATACTTTACCGTTATGTTGTTAATAGCCCTACAATCCACGCACATTCGTTATGTTCCATCCTTTTTTGGTACAAGCAAAACCAGTACCGCACAAGGACTCATGCTTTCTCTCACGTATCCTTTGCTCATCAACTCCTCCACTTGCTTTTGAAGCTCCTTAGTCTCCTCGGGATTACTTCGATAAGCCGGTTGATTTGGAATGACAGCTCCGGGTATGAAGTCAATTTGATGTTCAATGCCTCGAATAGGCAGCAATCCACTTGGTGCATCCTCCAAAAATACATCGTCGAATTCCTGCAACAAAGACTTAGCCAAACTAGGAAGGGGTGGGTTAGTTTCCCCAAAATTGAGGAGTGATTCCTTATACAAACAAGATCATCTCCTTCCTCTCAACTACAGCCCTCCTCAAATCACTCTCTTTTACAAAGAAATTCGCTCGTGTTTTCTCTCTTCTCTCGGGGCACTCTTTTTCTTTTCTCTCTTGTGGTTGCTCTCTCTTTTTCTCTCCAATGGCTATCTCAACGTTTTCTCTCTTTTTCTCCAACTCACTATTTGCTCTCATTTTTTCTAACTCTTTTGCTCTTCTCTCTTCCTCACTTCTCAATTTTAATTGATCCTCATAGACTTGCGCCGGTATTAATGGCACAAGAGTAATGGTCCTTCCATCCTTAATGAAACTATATCGATTTTTGTACCCATCATGCATAGCCTTCCTATCGTATTGCCATGGTCGCCCCAATAAAATATGTCCCGCTTGCATTGGAACCACATCACACACTAACTCGTCCTTATAACTCCCAATTGACAAATTAAGTAACACCCTTCGATTCACCCTTACCTCGCCATTCTCATTCAACCATTGCAATTTATAAGGTCTCGGGTGTCTCAACAATGTTAAACCCAATTTTTCTACAAGAGATACGCTAGCTACATTAGTGCAACGACCACCATCAATTATAACACTACATACCGTATTGTTGATGTGGCATCGAGTGTGGAAAATGTTCTCCCATTGCAACTCCAAGTCATCCGCCTTAACGTGAGCCCTAGTGACTAGTAGATCCCCAACCGGCCCTTCATCTTTTTCTTCTTCACTAACATCATCCAACGCCGGCATGTCATCAAACTCACCATCACTATCGCTCACAATCTCTCCATTATCCCACAACACCACCGTTTGTTTGGGCATTAAGAAGCAATATGCCCCATTCCCAAACACCTAAAACATTTGATGTCCCGATTGCGCGACGGTTGTGCCTCCGATTTTGATATTGGTTTGCTAGCATTTTCATGCTTGCCCTTTTCCCAATCATTTTTACCTCTAGGTGCCACCCCATTTTTGTTGTTGTCATCCCACTTCGATTTTCATGTTGGATTAGGAGTCGAAGTACCTAACGGTTGCCTAGATGTCCCCTTCCTCTTCAATTGCCTCTCGACCTTCATTGTCACATGTAACATGTCCTCGATTTCCATATAGTGTTGCAATTCCACAAAGTTTACAATATCCCAATTTTACCCATTCAAGAATCGTGCCATGCTAGCTTCCCGATCTTCCTCCACATTAGGTTGAATCATAAGAATTTTCATCTTCTTATGATAATCCTCTACGCTTTTCGATCCTTGGTACAAACCTTGCAATTTTTGATGGATTTTCCTATAATAGTGACTCGGAACAAGCCTCCTCCTCATCAACACCTTCAATTCATCCCAAGTGCTAATTGGCCTTTCCCGACCCCTACGCCGTGATGTAAGTACTTGATCCCACCAAGATATTGCGTAATCCACAAATTCAAGCACCGCCAATTTTACCTTTTTCTCCTCCGAATAATCATAGCACTCAAAAATCATCTCAACCTTCCTTTCCCACTCTAAATATGCTTCCGGATTGCTTCTCCCCTTAAATTGCGGAATAGTCATTTTAATACTCCCCAAATTTCCATCTACTTCATCTCCCAAGTTATTTCTACCCCGTCTTTCCATCCTGTCGCCCCTATGCCTCACTCGACCCATATCAATGTCATTTTCATCAAAATCATCCTCATCACTACGATACTCATCCCGCCTTCCTCTCCTAGATTCACACCTACCTGGCCTCTAGCATTGGACATCTCCACTTGTCCCCGGCTAAGACTAGCAATTGTAGTACCCATTTGTGCTATCCATTCCCCTTGTCTATCCACCTTCTCCCTAATATCACCAAGTACCCTTTCAAACCTCCTTATCATGTCCTCCGATGCATTGTTGTCATTACCGTTTTGGCTTGAATTAGAACCTTCTCTTTTTGACATTATATCACACAATTTTTTTATGCCTCACAAAGATTTCACTCGAAAAACACTCACTATGGCTTTTTCCCTCTATTAAATTCACCACTCGGCCTTTTACCACTCAAAGTCTCTCTCCAAGCACTTCAAAGAACCAAGTGAACTAAATCAATTGTTTTTCCGGGAATTCAAACAAACCGAATATTAATCGAAGACCACGAGACTCAAAGGACTTGAATAAGTGGAATAGATGAATGTTTTGACATGAATATGTGAATGGACTCAAAAGAAGATTGAAAGAATCGAACCCAATTGAATATCCCAAAATAAAACATAATGTAGGAATTGTTGTTGGTAGAAAAAAAAAAATATTTTTTTTTTTTTTTTTTTTTTTTTTTTTTTTTTGTTTTTGTGAACAGTACTTCGAGATGGACAGTACCTCGAATGTACAGTAACTCTTTTTTTTGTACTTTTTTTTTACTGCTCCTTGATGAAAAAAGACTACCAACAACTCAACTCAACGACGAAAGAAAAAAACGAGGACGAAGAAGAACAATTAAAATATATAGAAGAAACTAAGAAAACAAATTAACGACTCAACAAAGAAAGAAAAGATATAACCTTCAATTAATTTGGAGCCAAAACTCTGATACCAACTGATGAGAACCCCGTAGCAATGTTGCTGCGGGGTTCGCATAAGCACGTTTTCAATCAAATTTGACTAAAATTTCACATGTGTTTGGTTCATTGGCGTATTTTCAATCAAATTTAATTAAAATTTCACCGAGATTTAGTTCATTGGCACATTTCAAATCAAATTTGACTAAATTTCATGCAAGTTTTTTCGTTGGCGCGTTTCCAATCAAATTTGACTAAAATTTCACATGTGTTTGGTTCATTGGCGCGTTTCCAATCAAATATGATTAAAATTGAACCGAAATTTAGTTCACTGGCGTGTTTCAAATCAAATTTGACTGAAATTTCACCAGGATCTTGTTCGTTAGAGCATTTTAAATCAAATTTGGCTAAAATTTCATCTGAATTTTGTTCATTGGCGCGTTTTGAATCTAATTTAACTAAAATTTCACCCGAGTTTGGTTCATTGGTGCGTTTCCTATCAAATTTGACTAAAATTTCACATGAATTTGGTTCATTGCCACATTTCAAATCAAATTTGACTAAAATTTCATGTGGTTTTTCATAGGCACAATTCCAATCAAATTTAATTAAAATTTCACTGGGATTTAGTTCATTGACATGTTTCTAGTCAAATTTGACTGAATTTTCACCAGGATTTTGTTCGTTAGAGCTTTTTCAATCAAATTTGACTAAAATTTCACCAGGATTTTGTTCATTGGCGCGTTTTGAACCTAATTTGAGTAAAATTTCACCTGAGTTTGGTTTATTGGCGCATTTTCTATCAAATTTGACTAAAATCTCACATGAATTTGGTTCATTGGCACATTTCAATTCAAATTTGACTAAAATTTCATGTGACTTTTCATTAGAGTAATTCCAATCAAATATGACTGAAATTTCACTTTGGTTTCGCTCACTGGCATATATCAAATCAAATTTAACTAAAATTTCTTTTGAATTTTGTTTGTTGGCGCATTTCCCGTCAAATTTGACTAAAATTTCACATGGATTTTGTTCATTGGCGTGTTTCCAATCAAATTGAATTAAAATTTCACAGGGATTTAGTTCTTTGGCATGTCTCTGTTCAAAATTGATTAAAATTTCATCAGAATTTTGTTCGTTAGTGCAATTCCAATCAAATTGGACTAAAATTTCACTTGAATTTCATTCATTGGCATGTATCAAATCAAATTTGACTAAAGTTTTGTTTGAATTTTGTCGGTTGGCTCGTTTCCCATCAAATTTGACTAAAATTTCACATAGATTTTGTTCGTTCATGCGTTTCAAATCAAATTTGACTAAAATTTCACATGACTTTGGTTCATTGGCACATTTCAAATCAAATTTGACCAAAATTTCGTGTGAATTTTTTCATTGGTGCATTTTCAATCAAATTTGGCTAAAATTTCATCTGAATTTTGTTAATAGACACATTTTCAATCGAATTTGACTAAAATTTCATCTAAGTTTGGTTCATTGGCGCATTTCCAACCAAATTTGACTAAAATTTCACATGATTTTGGTTTATTGACGCATTAAGAGTCAAATTTGACTACAATTTCATATGGCTTCTCATCGGCGCAATTCCAATAAAATTTGACAACAATTTCACTTAGGTTTCATTCATTGGCGCGTATCAAATCAAATTTGACTAGAATTTTATCTGAATTTTGTTCGTCGGCACGGATCCCATCAAATTTGACTAAAATTTCCCATGGGTTTGGTTTATTGGGGCATTTCCAATCAAATTTGATTAAAATTTCACCGAAATTTAGTTCATTAGTGTGTTTCTAATCAAATTTGACTAAAATTTCATTAGGATTTTGTTCGTTAGTGCGTTTCACATCAAATTCGTCTAAGATTTCGTCCAAATTTTGTTTATTGGGGAGTTTTCAGTCAAATTTGATTAAAATTTCACCTGACTTTGGCTCATTGGCCTATTTCCAATCAAATTAGACTAAAATTTCACTCGTCTTTGGTTCATTGGTGCATTTCTAATCAAATATGATTAAAATTTTACCGAAATTTCGTTCATTGGCCTGTTTATAATCAAATTTAACTAAAATTGCACAAAGATTTTGTTCGTTAGAGTATTTCCCATCAAATTTGACTAAAATTTTATCTAAATTTTGTTCATGGGCCCCTTTTGAATCAAATTTGTTTAAAATTTCACCAGAGTTTGTTTCATTGGTGTTTCTCCAATAAAATTTGACTAAAATTTCACCAGAGTTTTGTTCATTGGCGCGTTTCCAATCGAATTCGACTAAAATTTCACATGACTTTGGTTCATTGGCACATTTCGAATCAAATTTGACGAAAATTTCATGCGGCTTTTTATTGGCCTAGTTCCAATCAAATTTGACAAAAAAACTCACTTGGGTTTTGTTCATTGGCGTGTATCAAATCAAATTTAACTAAAATTTCACCTGAATTTTGTTCATTGACGCGTTTCCCATCAAATTCGACTAAGATTTCACATGAGTTTGGCTCATTGGCATGTTTTCAATCAAATTTGACTAAAATTTCACACGACTTTCGTTCATTGGCACATTTCAAATCAAATTTGACTAAATTTCATGCAAGTTTTTTTGTTGGAGCGTTTCCAATCAAGTTTGACTAAAATTTCACATGTGTTTGGTTCATTGGCGCGTTTCCAATCAAATATGATTAAAATTTAACTGGAATTTAGTTCACTGACGTGTTTCAAATCAAATTTGACTGAAATTTCACCTGAATTTTGTTCATTGACGCGTTTCCCATCAAATTCGACTAAAATTTCATGCGGCTTTTCATTGGCGAAATTCCAATCAAATTTAACTAAAATTTCACTTGGGTTTCGTTCATTTGCATATATCAAATCAAATTTGTCTAAAATTTCATCTGAATTTTTTTGTTGGCATGTTTCCCATCAATTTTGACAAAAATTTCACATGTGTTTAGTTCATTGGCGCGTTTCCAATCAAATTTGACTTAAATTTCACCGGGATTTAGTTGTTTGGCATGTCTCTAATCAAATTTGACTAAAATTTCATCAAAATTTTGTTTGTTAGTGTGTTTCACATCAACTTCGACAAAGATTTCATTTGGATTTTGTTCATGGAGTGTTTTCTATCAAATTTGACTAAGATTTCACATGACTTTAGTTCATTGGCACATTTCGAATCAAATTTGACTAAAGTTTCGTTCTCCTTTTCATTGGCACAATTTCAATCTAATTTGACTAAAATTTCACTTGGATTTCGTTCATTGGCGTGTATCAAGTCAAATTTGACTAAAATTTCATCTGATTTTGTCCCTTGGCGCGTTTTCCATCAAATTTGACTAAAATTTCAAATGGATTTTGCTCGTTCATGCGTTTCAAGTCAAATTTGACTAAAATTTCATCTGAATTTCATTCTTTGGCGCGTTTCCTGTGAAATTTGAGTAAAATTTCAGATGCCTTTGGTTCAATGGCACATTTCGAATCAAATTTGACTAAAATTTCAAGTAAATTTTTTGATTGGCACATTTTCAATCAAATTTGACTAAAATTTCATCTAAATTTTGTTCATAGGCGCATTCTCAATCGAATTTGACTAAAATTTCATCTAAATTTGGTTCATTGGCACGTTTCCAACCAAATTTGACTAAAATTTCACATGATTTTGGTTCACTGGCACATTACGAATCAAATTTGCCCAAAATTTTATACGACTTTTCATCCACGCAATTCCAATAAAATTTAACAAAAATTTTACTTGGGTTTTGTTCATCGCGTGTATCAAATTAAATTTGACTAGAATTTCATCTGAATTTTGTTTTTGGCGTATTTCCCATCAAATTTGACTAAAGTTTTACATAGGTTTGGTTCATTGGCGTGTTTCCAATCAAATTTGACTAAAATTTCATCGGGATTTAGTTCATTGGCGTGTTTCTAATAAAATTTGACTATAATTTCATTAGAATTTTGTTCGTTAGTTTGTTTCACATCAAATTCGTCTAAAATTTCGTCCAGATTTTGTTCATTGGGGCATTCTCGAATTTGACTAAAATTTGACCTGAGTTTGGTTGATTGGCCTATTTCCAATCAAATTAGACTAAAATTTCACTTGTCTTTGTTCATTGGCGCGTTTCTAATTAAATATGATTAAGATTTCACGGGGATTTAGTTCATTGGCCTATTTCTAATCAAATTTGACTAAAATTTTCTAAGAATTTTGTTCGTTAGAGTATTTCCCATCAAATTTGACTAAAATTTCATGTGAATTTTGTTCATCGGCCCGTTTTGATCAATTTTTTCTTAAATTTCACCTGAGTTTGTTTCATTGGTGCGTTTCCAATTAAATTTGACTAAAATTTCACCAGTGTTTTGTTCGTTAGAGTATTTCCAATCAAATTTGACTAAAAATTCATCTGAATTTTGTTAATTGGCACGTTTTCAATCAAATTTTTTTAAAATTTCACCAGAGTTTTGTTCATTGACGTGTTTTCAATCAAATTCGACTAAAATTTCACATGACTTCGGTTCATTGGCACATATCGAATCATATTTGACTAAAATTTCATGCGGCTTTTTATTAGCGCAATTCCAATCAAATTTGACTAAAATTTCACATGGGTTTCGTTCATTGGCATGTATCAAATCAAATTTGACTAAAATTTCATCTGAATTTGGTCCGTTGGCGCGTTTTCCATCAAATTTGACTAAAATTTCAAATGGATTTTGCTCGTTCATGCGTTTCAACTCAAATTTGACTAAAATTTCATCTAAATTTCGTTCTTTGGCGCATTTCCTATCAAATTTGACTAAAATTCCAAGCAAATTTTTTCATTGGCGCGTTTTCAATCAAATTTGACTAAAATTTCATTTGAATTTTGTTAATGGGCGCGTTATCGAATTTGACTAAAATTTCATCAAAATTTGGTTCATTGTCGTGTTTCCAACCAAATTTGACTAAAGTTTCATATAATTTTGGTTCATTGGCACATTACGAATCAAATTTGACTAAAATTTCATACAATTTTCATCGACACAATTTCAATAAAATTTAACAAAAATTTCACTTGGGTTTTGTTCACTGGCATGTATCAAATCAAATTTGACTAGAATTTCATCTTAATTTTGTTTATTGGCGCGGTTCTCATCAAATTTGACTAAAATTTCACATGGGTTTGGTTCATTGGCGCATTTCCAATCAAATTTGACTAAAATTTCATCGAAATTTAGTTTATTAGCATGTTTCTAATCAAATTTGACTAAAATTTCATTAGGATTTTGTTCGTTAGTGCGTTTCACATCAAATTCGTCTAAGATTTTGTCCAGATTTTGTTCATTGGGGCGTTTTCAGTCAAATCTGATTAAAATTTCACCTGAGTTTGGTTGATTGACCCGTTTCCAATTAAATTAGACTAAAATTTGACTTATCCTTGGTTCATTGGCGTGTTTCTAATCAAATATGATTAAAATTTCACGGGGTTTTAGTTCATTGGCCTGTTTCTAATCAAATTTGATGAAAATTGCACAAAGATTTTGTTTGTTAGAGCATTTCCCATCAAATTTGACAAAAATTTCATCTGAATTTTGTTCATCGGCCAGTTTTGAATCAAATTTATCTAAAATTTCACCTGAGTTTGTTTCATTGGTGCATTTTCAATCAAATTTGACTAAAATTTCAAAAGTATTTTGTTCCTTAGAGCATTTCCAATCAAATTTGACTAAAATTTCATTCGAATTTTGTTAATTGGCACGTTTTCAATCAAATTTGACTAAAATTTTACCAGAGTTTTATTCATTTGTGCGTTTCCAATCAAATTCAACTAAAATTTCACATGATTTTGATTCATTGGCACATTTTGAATCATATTTGACTAAAATTTCATGCTGCTTTTCATTGTCGCAATTCCAATCAAATTTGACTAAAATTTCACTTGTGTTTCGTTCATTGGCGTGTATCAAATCAAATTGGACTAAAATTTCAACTGAATTTTGTCCGTTGGCACGTTTCCCATTGAATTTGACTAAAATTTCAAATGAATTTTGTTCGTTCGTGCGTTTCAAGTCAAATTTGACTAAAATTTTATCTGAATTTCGTTCTTTGGTTCGTTTTCGATCAAATTTGACTAAAATTTCACTTTACTTTGGTTCATAGGCACATTTCGAATCAAATTTGACTAGAATCTCATGCGAGTTTTTTCATTAGCGTGTTTTCAATCAAATTTGACTAAAATTTCATCTAAATTTTGTTCATAGGCGCGTTTTCAATCGAATTTGACTAAAATTTCATCTAAGATTGGTTCATTGGTGCGTTTCCAACCAAATTTGACTAAAATTTCACATGATTTTTGTTCATTGGCACATTACGAATCAAATTTGACTAAAACTTCATACGACTTTTCTTCGGTGCAATTCCAATAAAATTTGGCAAAAATTTCACTTGGGTTTCGTTCATTGGCGTGTATCAAATCAAATTTGACTAGAATTTCATCTGAATTTTGTTCGTTGGCACGGTTCCCATCAAATCTGACTAAAATTTCACATGGGTTCGATTTATTGGCTCGTTTTTCAATCAAATTTGACTAAAATTTTACCTAGATTTAGTTCATTGGCGTGTTTCTAATCAAATTTGACTAAAATTTCATTAGGATTTTGTTCGTTAATGCGTTTCACATCAAATTCATCTAAGATTTCGTTCGACTTTTTTTCATTGGGGCGTTTTCAATCAAATTTGACTAAAATTTCACCAGAGTTTAGTTCATTGGCCTGTTTCCAATCAAATTGGACCAAAATTTCACTTGTCTTTGGTTCATTGGCACATTTCGAATCAAATTTGACTAAAATTTCATGCAGCTTTTCATTGGCACAATTCCGATATAATTTGACTAAAATTTCACTTAGGTTTCATTCATTTGGGTGTATCAAATCAAATTACACTAAAATTTCATCAGAATTTTTTTCGTTGCGCGTTTTCCATTAAATTTGACTAAAATTTCACTCAAGTTTTGGTTCATTGGCGCGTTTCCAATCAAATTTAAGTAAAATTTTACATGACTTTGGTTCATTGGCACATTTCGAATTAAATTTAACTAAAATTTCGTGTGGCTTTTCATTGGCGCATTTGCAATCAAATTTGACTAAAATTTCACTTGAGTTTCTTTCATTGGCGTGTATCCAATCAAATTTGACGAAATTTTCATCTGAATTTTTTTAGTTTGCTAGTTTCCCATCAAATTCGATTAATATTGCGCATGGGTTTAGTTCATTAGTGTATTTCCAATTAGATTTGACTAAAATTTCACCGAAATTTAGATCATTGGCCTCTTTCTAATCAAATTTGACTAAAATTTCATCAGATTTTGTTCGTTAGTGCGTTTCACATCAAATCTGACTAAGATTTCTTCTGAATTTTGTTCGTTGGGGCATTTTGAATCAAATTCGACTAAAATTTTACTTAACTTTGGTTTATTGGCACATTTTGAATCAAGTTTGACTGAAATTTCATGCGACTTTTCATTGGCGCAATTCTTATCAAATTTGACTAAAATTTCACTTGGATTTCATTCATTGGCGTGTATCATATCAAATTTGACTAAAATTTCGCCAGGGTTTTGTTCATTGGTGTGTATCAAATCAAATTTGATAAAAATTACACATGATTTAGTTCATTGGCTTGTTCATTGGTTTTGTTCGTTAGTGCGTTTCACATCAAATCTGACTAAGATTTCTTTTGAATTTTGTTCGTTGGGGCGTTTTGAATCAAATTCGACTAAAATTTTACTTAACTTTGGTTTATTGGCACATTTTGAATCAAATTTGACTAAAATTTCATGCGACTTTTCATTGGCGTAATTCTTATCAAATTTGACTAAAATTTCACTTGGATTTCATTCATTGGCGTGTATCATATCAAATTTGACTAAAATTTCGCCAGGGTTTTGTTCATTGGTGTGTATCAAACCAAATTTGATAAAAATTACACATGGTTTAGTTCATTGGCTCGTTTCAAATCAAATTTGACTAAAATTTCACATGACTTTGGTTCCTTGGCACATTTTGTCTCAAATTTGACTAAAATTTCATGCGAGTTTTTTCGTTGGTGCGTTTCCAATCAAATTTGACAAAATTTCACATCCGTTTGGTTCATTGGTGCGTTTCCAATTAAATATGATTAAAATTTCTCTGGGATTTAGTTCGTTGGCGTGTTTCTAATCAAATTTGAATAAAATTTCACCAGGATTTCATTCGTTAGAGTATTTCCAATCAAAGTTGACTAAAATTTCATCTGAAATTTATTCATCGACGCGTTTTTAATCAAATTTGACTAAAATTTCACCTGAGTTTGGTTCATTGGCATGTATCAAATCAAATTTGACTAAAATTTCATCTGAATTGTGTTC
Source organism: Olea europaea var. sylvestris (assembly GCF_002742605.1). Lineage (NCBI taxonomy): Eukaryota > Viridiplantae > Streptophyta > Magnoliopsida > Lamiales > Oleaceae > Olea > Olea europaea. Next base: position 129,649 of record NW_019265331.1, read on the forward strand.
GTTGGCACGCTTCCCATCAAATTTGATTAAAATTTCACATGGGTTTAGTTCATTTGCACGTTTCCAAGCAAATTTGACTAAAATTTCACCGAGATTTAGTTCATTGGAATCTTTCTAATCAAATTGACTAAAATTTCATTTGGATTTTGTTCGTTCATGTGTTTCTAATCAAATTTGACTAAATTTTCTTCTAAATTTTGTTTATTGGCATGTTTTCAGTCAAATTTGACTAAAATTTCACACGACTTTGGTTCATTGGCACATTTCGAATCAAATTTGACTAAAATTTTATTCAAATTTACATTAACATAATTCCAATCAAATTTGACTAAAATTTCACTTAGATTTCTTTCATTGGGGTGTATCAAATCAAAATTGACTAAAATTTTACCAAGGTTTTGATCCTTGGCGTGTATCAAATCAAATTTGACTGAAATTTCATCTAAATTGGGTTCGTTGGCACGTTTCCCATCAAATTTGATTAAAATTTCACATGGATTTGGTTCATTGGCACGTTCTCAATCAAATTTAACAAAAATTTCATCTAAATTTTGTTCGTAGGTGCGTTTTGAATCAAATTTGACTAGAATTTCACATTAATTTAGTTCATTGGCGCGTTTCTAATAAAATTTGACTAAAATTTCACATGACTTTGGTTCATTTGGTACATTTCTAATCAAATTTGACTAAAATTTCATTCGAATTTTTTCGTTGGCGCATTTTCAATCAAATTTGACTAAAATTTCACAAGTGTTTGGTTCAAGGGCGCGTTTCCAATCAATTTTGTTTAAAATTTTGCCGAGATTTAGTTTATTGGCGTGTTTTCAATCAAATTTGACTAAAATTTCCCCTAAATTTGGTTCATTGGCGCGTTTCCAATCAAATGTTACTAAAATTTCACATGACTTTGGTTCATTGGCACATTTCGAATCAAATTTTACTAAAATTTTATGTGGCACTTCATTGGCTTAATTCCAATCAAATTTGTCTAAATTTTCATCTGCATTTCGTTCATTAGCGTGCATCAAATTAAATTTGACTAAAATTTCATTTGAATTTTGTTAGTTGGCATGTTTCCCATCAAATTTGACTAAAATTTCACATGGATTTGGTTCATTGGCGCATTTCCAATCAAATTTGACTAAAATTTCATCGGGATTTAGATCCTAACCATGTGGTGAATGTTCATTTCAGATCAATGTATTTCACATTTCTATGTTGAGAAAATACATTTCAGATCCTAACCATGCGGTGAATGTTCGATCACTAGATGTTCCGTACGAGGAAGTTCCTATAGTGATTCTAGAAAGAAAAGACCATGTTCTGAGAAATCGAAAGATTTCATTAGTTAAAGTCCAGTGGAGTAGACATAGTGAGAGTGAGGCCACTTGGGAAAGGGAAGAAGACCTTTTAGTCAAGTATCCCAACTTCCATAAACAAGTAAGTTAAATTTCGAGGATGAAATCATTTTAAGTGGGGAAGAGTTGTAGCGACAAAAAAAAAACTTTTAAAATGCCAAAGGTTATGAAATGCCAAAAGACTTTGCATTTATTCCTCACATAAAATATATTGAAGTGAGACCTCAACAATTATTCTCTTAAATGTTCAATGAAGGGCTGCCAACATTTTTTTTAAAAGCCAATTGGATTTTACATTTCATTTCTTCCAAGTCATGTATACCCTCCATTTATACATATACATAAAATTGTTTTGCCCCTTTTCCATAACCTAAGGCACTTTGAATTTGACATTTTCCCAAAGAAGAGGCAAAGTGTAAGCTAGATTTTATTTCATATTGAACGCAAAAAGGATATTCAAATTACAAGCATTAAGGTAGGGGTGTTTTCGGCACTTTTGTAAGTGGTATAAGAATTATTTGTTTTCGTTTCGCATCAAACGTATGATTGTATCACTCATGAAGGAGGCACTGTTTGGTGGCTCAAATAAGAGAAAGAGATTGAAGGTGACACTATTATTGTGTTGCTCATGAAAGAGGCACCATTTGGTGGTTCAAATAAGAGAAAGAAATTGACGGTGACATGAATAAATCAAAGTTTGCATTTTTGAAAACATATATGTATTTTATCATTTACTCTAGTGTCATCCTACTGAGTATTATTCTTAGTACTCACACCCACTAAAATCTCACAGGTTGATTTGAGGCATGGCAGCGGTTTGGCATAGTGTCAAGTGCTCGGCAATCTGAGAAGCTTTCAACTTTCTAGTAAAATTTCCAATTTATGTAAACGTATTATGAATAATTATATGGCACTTTTAAAGACATTTAAACATCTGTTTCGTTCAGTTTTATATGCTGTTCATGTCAACCATAATTTGGAAACGTTGGTATCACTATGACCGAAATTTATTCACTGCTGATTATAATTCCAGATTCTGTCTTCCATTTGAAAATATTATAATTTGGGGTACGTTACATATTTTAGAGTGAAATTAGTGACGTTTAATTTCTATAAGTCTTCTAACAGTTCCCTTTGGAATTTTCTTAAAACGTTATTTAGAGAAAAAGTTATGTTGATTTTGGTAAACTGCGTCGTTTCAAATCCGGGTTTTCTTTCTAGCACGTTCAAGCAATATTTTCATGCATCAATCATTATCATTAAGCCCCCAAATTTTTATATGTCGTACATATATAATGTTTTAGTCCCTGTAAAAATTTCACAAATTTTAATAAATATTTGCTAGGCCAAATATATTCTTCTTTCCGCTGTTGTTCAATCCGTAATTGCTGAATCGCCACCAAATGTTTTCCAAAACCAAATTTCGCCATAATTTTATAAGTTTATATGAATAAATACTTCCCAGTATATTTTTATATGTTTTCAAAACCCAAAAAAAAATGTCTAATTTACAAATTACTTTGGTTAAAATAAGAGGGGTCGAACCAAAGAAAGATCGATTATTTTTAACGCTTTAGGTTTTGAGAATTCGAGGCGTTACAAATTTGGTTCATAGGCTCATTTCGGATCAAATTTGACTATAATTTCATGCGGGTTTTTTGTTGGAACGTTTCCAATCAAATTTGGCAAAAATTTCACAAGGGTTTGGTTCATTGGCGCATTTCCAATCAAATTTGACAAAAATTTCGGCGGGATTTAGTTCATTGGTGTGTTTCTAATCAAATTTGACTAAAATTTCGCAAGGATTTTGTTCATTCGTGCATTTCAAATCAAATTTGGCTAAAATTGCATCTAGATTTTGTTCATTGGCGCGTTTTCAATCAAATTTGACTAAAAATTCACATGACTTTGTTTCACTGGCACATTTCGAATGAAATTTAACTAAAATTTCATGCGGCTTTTCATTGGCGCAATTCAATCAAATTTGACAAAAAAATTCACTTGGGTTTCGTTCACTGGCGTGTATCAGATCAAATTTGACTAAAATTTCACTATGATTTCGTTCATTGGTGTGTATCAAATCAAATTTGACTAAAATTTCATCTGAATTTTATTCGTTGGCGTGTTTCTCATCAAATTTGACTAAACTTCACATCTATTTCGTTCATTGGTGCGTTTCCAATCAAACGTGACTAAAATTTCACATGACTTTGGTTAATTGACACATTTCGGATCAAATTTGACTAAAATTTCATAGGGATTTTTTCGTTGGCATGTTTTTAATCAAATTTGATTAAAATTTCACATATGTTTGCTTTATTGGCACGTTTCCAATCAAATTTGATTAAAATTTTACTAGGATTTAGTTCATTGACGTGTTTCTAATCAAATTTTACTAGAATTTTGTTCGTTAGAGCATTTCCAATCAAATTTGACAAAAATTTCATCTGAATTTTGTTCATTGCTGCCTTTTCAATCAAAAAATTTCATCAGAGTTTTGTTCATTGGTGCGTTTCTAATCAAATATGACAAAAATTTCACATGACTTTTGGTTCATTGCTACATTTCGAATCTAATTTGACTAAAATTTCTTGCGGCTCTTTATTGGCGCAATTCCAATCAAGTTTCACAAAAATTTCACTTGGGCTTCATTTATTGGAGTATATCAAATAAAATTTGACTAAAATTTCATCTGAATTTTGATCATTGGCGCGTTTCCCACCAAATTTGAAAAAAATTTCACATGGATTGGTTCATTCGCGCGTTTCCAATCAAATTTGACTAAAATTTCACCAAAATTAAGTTTATTGGCATGTTTCTGATCAAATTTGACTAAAATTTTTCAGAATTTTGTTTGTTAGTGCATTTCACATCAAATTCCACGAGATTTAGTCCATATTTTGTTCACTGGGGCATTTTCAGTCAAATTTGACTATAGTTTCACCTGAATTTGGTTTATTGGCCAATTTTCAATCAAATCAGACAAAAATTTCACATGACTTTGGTTCATTGGCACATTTCCAATCGAATTTGACTAAAATTTTACCGGAATTTAGTTCATTGGCGTGTTTTTAATCAAATTTGACTAAAATTTCACCAGGATTTTGTTCGATAGAGCATTTCCAATCAAAATTTAAAAAAACTTTATATAAATTTTGTTCATTGGCGCGTTTTCAATAAAATTTGACTAAAATTTCACCTAAGTCTGGTTCATTGGCACGTTTTCAACCAATTTTGACAAAAATTTCACATGATTTATGTTTTCAACCAAATTTGATTAAAATTTCACATGATTTTGGTTCATTGGCACATTTAGAATCAAATTTGACTAAAATTTCATGCTACTTTTTATTGGCGCAATTCCAATCAAATTTGAATAAAATATCATCTGAATTTTGTTCGTTGGTGCATTTCCCATCAAATTTGACTAAAATTTTACATGGGTTTAGGTCATTGGCGTGTTTCCAATCAAATTTATTAAAATTTCATCGAGATTTAGTTCAGTGGCGTGTTTCTAATCAAATTTGACTAAAATTTCATCAGTCTTTTGTTCGTTAGTGCGTTTCACATCAAATTCGACTAAGATTTCATCGGAATTTTGTACATTGGGGCATTTTCAATCAAATTTGACTAAAATTTCACCTGAGTTTGATTCATTAACCCATTTCCTATCGAATTAGACTAAAATTTCACATGACTTTGGTTCATTGGCACATTTCGGATCAAATTTGACTAAACTTTCAAGCGAATTTTTTCGTTGGTGTGTTTTCATTCAAATTTGACTAAAATTCCATGAGTTTTGTTCATTGGAGCGTTTCCAATCGAATTTGACTAAAATTTCACCTGGGTTTCGTTCATTGGCTTGTATCAAATTAAATTTGATTAAAATTTCATCTGATTTTGTCCTTTGACGCGTTTTCCATCAAATTTGGCTAAAATTTCACATGGATTTTGTTCATTGGTGCGATTCCAATCAAATTTTACTAAAATTTCATCGAGATTTTGTTCATTGGCGTGTTTCTAATCAAATATGACCAAAATTTCACCAGCATTTTGTTCGTTAGTGTATTTCCAATCAAATTCGACTAGCATTTCATCTGAATTTTGTTCAATGGCGCGTTCTCAATCAGATTTGTCTAAAATTTCACCGGATTTTACTTCGTAGGCATGTTTTCAATCAAATTTGACTAAAATTTCACATTCATTGGCACATTACAGATCAAATTTGGCTACAATTTCATGAGGGTTTTTCATTGGCACGTTTCCAACCAAATATAACTAAAATTTGACTAAGGTTTGGTTCATTGGCGCATTTCCAATCAAATTTGGCTAAAATTTCGTTGGGATTTATTTCATTGGCGCGGTTTCAATCAAATTTGACTAAAATTTCACATGGGTTTAGTTCATTGGCACATTTCCCATCAAATTTGACTAAAATTTCATTGAGATTTTGTTCATTGGCGTATTTCTAATAAAATTTGACTAAGATTTCATCAGAATTTTGTTCGTTAGTGCATTTCACATCAAATTCGATTAAGATTTCATCTAAATTTTGTTCATTGGCACTTTTTCGATCAAATTTGACTAAAATTTCATCTGAATTTTATTCTTTGGCATGTTTCCCGCCAAATTTAACTAAAACTTCACATAGGTTTGGTTCATGTTGTGTTTCCAATCAAATTTGACTAAAATTTCACTTGACTTTGATTCATTGACACATTTCGAAGCAAATTTGACAAAAATTTCGTGTGCTTTTTTCATTTGCTCATTTTCAATTAAATTTGACTAAAATTTCACATGTGTTTGGTTCATTGGCGCATTTCCAATCAAATTTGATTAAAATTTCATTAGGATTTAGTTCATTGACGTGTTTTTAATCAAATTTGACTAAAATTTCACATGTGTTTGGTTCATTGGCGCATTTCCAATCAAATTTGATTAAAATTTCATTAGGATTTAGTTCATTGACGTGTTTTTAATCAAATTTGACTAAAATTTCACCTGAGTTTGGTTCCTTGGCGCGTTTCCAATCAAATTTGACTGTAATTTCACATGACTTTAGTTCATTGGCACATTTCGAATCAAATTTGACTAAAATTTTATGCGGCTTTTCATTAGCACAATTTCAATCAAATTTGACAAAAATTTCACTTGGATTTCATTCATTGGCGTGTGTCAAATCAATTTTGACAAAAATTTCATCTGAATTTTGTTCATTGGCACGTTTCCCATCAAATTTGACAAAAAATTTCACATGGGTTCGGTTCATTGGCTTGTTTTCAATCAAATTTGACTAAAATTTTACATGACTTTGGTTTATTGGCACATTTTCAATCAAATTTGATTGAACTTTCAAGCGATTTTTTCGTTGGCACTCTTCCATTCAAATTTGACTAAAATTTCATAGAGTTTCGTTCATTGGCTTGTATCAAATCAAATTTGACTAAAATTTTATCTGAATTTTGTTTGTTGACGTGTTTCCATCAAATTTGACTAAAATTTCACATGGACTTGGTTCATTGGCGCGATTCCAATCAAATTTTACTAAAATTTCGTCGGAATTTTGTTCATTGATATGTTTCTAATCAAATTTGTCTAAAATTTCACCAAGATTTTGTTCGTTAGTGCATTTCCAATCAAATTTGACTAGAATTTCATTTGGATTTTGTTCAATGGCATGTTCTCAATCAAATTTGATTAAAATTTCACCTGAGTTTGCTTCATAGGCACGTTTTCAATAAAATTTGACTACAATTTCCTGTAGGTTTTTTGTTGGCATGTTTCCAATCAAATTGGACAAAAATTTCATAAAAGGTTTGGTTCATTGGGGCTCATCCAATCGAATTTAACTAAAATTTCACCAGGATTTAGTTCATTGACGTGTTTCTAATCAAATTTGACTAAGATTTCACAAGAATTTTGTTCGTTCATGCGTTTCAAATCAAATTTGACTAAAATCTCACATGGCTTTGGTTCATTGGTACATTTCAAATCTAATTTGGCTAAAATTTCATGCGACTTTTCATTGGCACAATTCCAATCAAATTTGACATAAATTTCACTTGGATTTCGTTCATTGGCTTGTATCAAATCAGATTTGACTAAAATTTCATCTGAATTTTGTTCGTTGGCACATTTCCCCATCAAATTTGACTAAAATTTCTCATGGATTTGGTCCATTGACACGTTTCCAATCAAATTTGACTTAAATTTCACCGGGACTTAGTTCATTGGCGTGTTTCTATTCAAATTTGACTAAACTTCCTCAAGATTTTGTTAGTTAGTGCGTTTCACATCAAATTTGACTAGGATTTCGTCCGAATTTTGTTCATTGGGGGGCATTTTCATTCAAATTTGACTAAACTTCCTCAAGATTTTGTTAGTTAGTGCGTTTCACATCAAATTTGACTAGGATTTCGTCCGAATTTTGTTCATTGGGGGGCATTTTCATTCAAATTTGACTAAAATTTCACCTCAATTTGGTTCATTGGCTCATTTCCAATTAAATTAAAATAAAATTTCACATGACTTTGGTTTATTGGCATATTTCGAATCAACCTTGATAGAACTTTCAAGCGGATTTTTTCGTTGGGGCATTTGCAATCAAATTTGACTAAAATTTCACATTACTTTGGTTCACTAGCACATTTCGAATCAAATTTGACTAACATTTCATACGGATTTTCATTGGCACAATTCAATCAAATTTGACAAAAATTACACTTGGGTTTCGTTCATTGGCGTGTATTAGATCAAATTTGACTAAAATTTCTCTAGGGTTTCATTCACTGGCGTGTATCAAATCAAATTTGACTAAAATTTCATCTGAATTTTATTCGTTGGTGTGTTTCCCATTAAATTTGACTAAAACATCACATGGTTTTGGTTCATTGGTTTGTTTCCAATCAAATCTGACTAAAATTTCACATGATTTTTGGTTCATTGGCACATTTCAAATCAAATTTGACTAAGATTTTGTTCGGGTTTTTCGTTGGCACGTTTTTAATCAAATTTGACTAAAATTTCACATGTGTTTGGTTCATTGGCACGTTTCCAATCAAGTTTGATTAAAATTTTACTAGGATTTAGTTCATTGTCCTGTTTCTAATTAAATTTGACTAAAATTTCATCAGGATTTTGTTCGTTAGGGTATTTCCAATCAAAATTTACAAAAAATTCATCTGAATTTTGTTCATTGGCACATTTTCAATCAAATTTGGCTAAAATTTCACGTGACTATGGTTCATTGGCACATTTCGAATCAAATTTGAATAAAATTTCTTGCGACTTTTCATTAGCGCAATTCCAATCAAATTTCACAAAAATTTCACTAGGGTTTTGTTCATTGGCGTGTATGAAATCAAATTTGACTAAAATTTAATCTGAATTTTGTTCATTGGCACGTTTCCCATCAAATTTGAGTAAAATTTCATATGGGTTTGGTTCATTGGCGTGTTTTTCACAAAATTTGACTAAAATTTCGCATGGGATGGTCCATTCGTGCATTTCCAAACAAATTTGACTAAATTTTCATCGAGATTTAGTTCATTGGCATGTTTCTAATCAAATTTGACTAAAATTTCTCAGGATTTTATTCGTTAGTGCGTTTCACATCAAATTCGACTAAGATTTCGTCTGAATTTTGTTCATTGTGGCGTTTTCAATAAAATTTGACTAAAACTTCACCTGAGTTTGATTTATTGGCCCATTTCCAATCAAATTAGACTAAAATTTCACAGGACTTTGGTTCATTGGCGCATTTCCAATCAAATTTAGTTCATTGGCGTGTTTTTAATCAAATTTGACTAAAATTTCACCATGATTTTGTTCGTTAGAGCATTTCCAATCAAATTTTAAAAAAAATCATCTGAATTTTGTTAATTGATGCGTTTTCAAAAAATTTGACTAAAATTTCACCTAAATTTGGTTCATTGGCGCGTTTCCAACCAAATTTGACTAAAATTTTACATGATTTTGGTTTTCATTGGCACATTAAGAATCAAATTTGACTAAAATTTCATGCTGCTTTTCGTTGGCGCAATTCCAATCAAATTTGACAAAAATTTCACTTAGATTTCGTTCATTGGCGTGTATCAAATCATATTTGACTTAAATTTCATCTGAATTTTGTTCGTTGGTGCATTTCCTATCAAATTTGACTAAAATTTCACATGGATTTGGTTCATTGGCACGTTTCCAATCAAATTTGACTAAAATTTCACCAGAATTTAGTTCATTGGCTTGTTTCTAATCAAATTTGGCTAAAATTTCATTAGGATTTTGTTCGTTAGTGCGTTTCACATCAAATTCGACTAAGATTTTGTTGGAATTTTTTTCATTGGGGGCATTTTCAATCAAATTTGACTAAAATTTCGTCAAAGTTTGGTGCATTGACCCATTTCCAATCAAATTAGACTAAAATTTTTTATGAGTTTGGTTCATTGGCACATTTCGGATCAAATTTGACTAAACTTTCAAGCGAATAATTTTGTTGGCTCGTTTCCATTCAAATTTGACTAAAATGTCACATGGGTTTTGTTCATTGGAGCATTTCCAATCGAATTTGATTAGAATTTCACCTGGGTTTCATTCATTTGCTTGTATCAAATTAAATTTGACAAAAATTTCATCTGAAATCTTTGGTTCATTGGCTCATCAAATTTGTCTAAAATTTTATATGGGTTTTGTTTATTGGTATGATTCCAATCAAATTTTACTAAAATTTCATCGGGATTTTGTTCATTGGCGTTTTTCTAATTGAATTTGACTAAAATTTCACCAGAATTTTTTTCGTTAGTACGTTTCCAATCAAATTTGACTAGCATTTCATCTAGATTTTATTCAATGGTGCATTATCAATCAATTTTGTCTAAAATTTCACCTAAGTTTACTTCACAGGCACCTTTTCAATCAAATTTGAATAAAATTTCAAATGACTTTGGTTCATTGGCACATTACGGATCAAATTTCACTACAATTTCATAAGGGTTTTTCGTTGGCACGTTTCCAACCAAATATGAATAAAGTTTCACAAGGGTTTAGTTCATTGGCATGTTTCCAATCAAATTTGACTAAAATTTCATCGAGATTTATTTCAATGGAGCGTTTTCAATCAAATTTGACTAAAATTTCACCTAACTTTGGTTTATTGGAACATTTCGAATGAAATTTGACTAGGATTTTATGCGGCTTTTCATTGGCGCCATTCAATCAATTTGACTATAATTTCACTTGGGTTTTCATTCATTGGTGTGTATTAGATCAAATTTGACTAAAATTTCACTAGGGTTTCGTTCACTGGCATGTATCAAATCAAATTTGACTAAAATTTCATATGAATTTTATTCGTTGGCGCGTTTCACATCAAATTTGACTAAACTTCACATGGGTTTGGTTCATGTTGTGTTTCCAATCAAATTTGACTAGAATTTCACATGACTTTAGTTCATTGGTACATTTCAAATCAAATTTGACTAAAATTTCATGCGGGTTTTTTCATTGGTGCAATTTTAATCAAATTTAGATAAAATTCACATCTGTTTAGTTCATTAGCGCGTTTCCAATCAAATTTGATTAAAATTTCACTAGGATTTAGTTCATTGGCATGTTTCTTATCAAACTTGACTAAAATTTCACTTGAGTTTGGTTTATTGGCGCGTTTCCAATCAAATTTAACAAAAAATTGACCTGAGTTTGGTTCATTGGCACGTTTCCAATCAAATTTGACTAAAATTTCACATGACTTTTGTTCATTGGCACATTTTGAATCAAATTTGACTAAAGTTTCACACGGCTTTTCATTGACGCAATTCCAATCAAATTTTACAAAAATTTCACTTGGGTTTCCTTCATTGGCGTGTGTCAAATCAAATTTGACAAAAATTTCATCTAAATTTTGTTCACTGGCATGTTTCCCATCAAATTTGAAAACAAATTCACCTGGTTTTGGTTCATTGGCGCATTTTCTATCAAATTTGACTAAAATTTCACCGAGATTTTGTTCATTAGTGTGTTTCTAATAAAATTTGACTAAAATTTCATTAGGATTTTGTTGGTTAGTGCATTTCACATCAAATTCGACTAAGATTTCATCTGAATTTTGTTCATTGGCGCTTTTTCAATCAAATTTGACTGAAATTTCAGATGACTTTGGTTCATTGGCGCATTTTGAATCAAATTTGACTAAAATTTCATATGGCTTTTCATTGGTGCAATTCCAATCAAATTTGACTAAAATTTCACTTGGATTTTGTTCACTGACATGTATCAAATCAAATTTGACTAAAATTTCACCTGGGTTTCATTCGTTAGAGTGTATCAAATCAAATTTGACTAAAATTTCATCTGAAATGTGTTCGTTGGTGCATTCCTCATCATATTTAACTAAAATTTCTCATGGGTTTGGTTCATTGGCATGTTTACAATCAAATTTGACTAAAATTTCACATGATTTTGGTTCATTGGTCCATTTTCAATCAAATTTGACTGAACTTTCAAGCGAATTTTTTCGTTGGCGAGCTTCTTTTCAAATTAGAATAAAATTTCACATGTGTTTGGTTCATTAACGCGTTTCCAATGAAATAAGATTAAAATCCCGTCGAGATTTAGTTCATTGGCACATTTCTAATCAAATTTGACAAAAATTTCACCAAGATTTTGTTCATTAGAGTGTTTCCAAGCAAATTTGACAAAAAATTCATCTGAACTTTGTTTATTGGCACATTTTACATCAAATTTGACTAAAATTTCTCCTGAGTTTGGTTCATTGGCACATTTGTTATCAAATTTGACTAAATAGTCATGTGACTTTTCAACGGCGCAAGACCTATCAAATTTGACTAAAATTTCACTTGGATTTCGTTCATTGGCGTTTGATTAAAATTTCATCTGAATTTTGTTCGTTGGCACATTTTTATCAAATTTGACTAAAATTTCACATTGATTTTGTTCGTTCGTGCTTTTCAAATCAAGTTTGACTTAAATTTCATTTGAATTTTGTTCTTTGGTCTGTTTCCAATCAAATTTGACTAAAATTTCACTTGACTTTGGTTCATTGGCAAATTTTGAATCAAATTTAACTAAAATTTCATGTAGATTTTTTCATTGGCACGTTTTCAATCAAATTTAACTAAAATTTCATTTGAATTTTGTTCATAGGCGCGTTTTCGATCGAATTTGACTAAAATTTCACCTAAATTTGGTTCATTGGCACATTGCGAATCAAATTTGACTAAAATTTCATGCTACTTTTCATTGGCACAATTCCAATTAAAATTTGACAAAAATTTCACTTGGGTTTCGTTCGTTATCGTGCATCAAATCAAATTTGACTAAAATTTCATCTGAATTTTGTTCGTTAGTGCGTTTCCCATCAAATTTCACTAAAATTTCACATGAGTGTGGTTTATTGGTGCGTTTCTAATCAAATTTGACTAAAATTTCGTCGGGATTTAGTTAATTGGCGTGTTTCTGATCAAATTTGTCAAAAAAATTATCTGGATTTTCTTCTTTAGCGTATTTCACATCAAATTTGACTAATATTTTGTCCAGATTTTGTTCATTGGGGCATTTTCAGTCAAATTTGACTAAATTTTTACTTGAGTTTGGTTCATTGGCCTATTTTGGTTCATTGGCACATTTCGGATCAAATTTGACTAAAATCTCACCTGGATTTTGTTCGTTGGCTTGTATCAAATCAAATTTGACTAAAATTAATATGAATTTTGTTCTTTAACTTGTTTCCCATCAAATTTGGCTAAAATTTTACATGGGTTTGGTTCATTGGTGCGATCCCAATCAAATTTTATTGTTCATTGGTCTACTTCGAATCAAATTTGACTTAAATTTCACCCGAATTTTGTTAGTTAGTGCGTTTCCAATCAAATTTGACTAGCATTTCATTTGGATTTTGTTCAATGGCGCATTCTTAATCAAGTTTGTCTAAAATTTCACCTGAGTTTGCTTCATAGGCGCGTTTTCAATCAAATTTGACCAAAACTTAACATGACTTCGGTTCATTAGCACATTTCGGATCCAATTTGACTACAATTTCATGTGGATTTTTCATTGGCACGTTTCTAATCAAATATAAATAGAATCTGACAAGGGTTTAGTTCGTTGGAGTATTTCTAATCAAATTTGAATAAAATTTCATAAGGATTTTGTTCGTTCCTGTGATTCTAATCAAATTTGACTAAAATTCAATCTGAATTTTGTTCATTGACGCATTTTCAATCAAATTTAACTAAAATTTCACACGACATAGGTTCATTGGCACATTTCGAATCAACTTGGTCTAAAATTTAATGCGACTTTATATTGGCCCAATTCAATCAAATTTAACTAAAATTTCACTTGGGTTTCATTCATTGGCATGTATCAGATCAAATTTGACTTAAATTTTACCAGGGTTATGTTCAGTGGCATGTATCAAATCAAATTTGACTAAAATTTCGTTTGAATTTTATTTGTTGGCGCGTTTTCCATGAAATTTGACTAAAACTTCACATGGATTTTGTTCATTGGCATGTTTCTAATCAAATTTGACTAAAATTTCAACAAGATTTTGTTCATTACATTTTTTCCAATCAAATTTGACTAAAATTTCTCTTGAGTTTGGTTCATTGGCACATTACGAATTAAATTTGACTAAAATTCCATGCTGCTTTTCATTGGCACAATTCCAATCAAATTTAACCAAAATCTCACTTAGATTTCATTCATTGGCATGTAGTCAAATGATTTCATTTGAATTTTGTTCGTTGGCGCATTTCTCATCAAATTTGACTAAAATTTCACATAGATTTGGTTCATTGACGCATTTCCAATCAAATTTGACTTAAATTTCACTGGGACTTAGTTCACTGGTGTGTTTCTAATCAAATTTGACTAAAATTTCCTCCAAATTTTGTTAGTTAGTGCATTTCACATCAAATTTGACTAGGATTTCGTCCGAATTTTGTTCATTGGGGCGTTTTCAGTCAAATTTGACTAAAATTTTACCTGAATTTGATTCATTGGTCCACATTTCCAATCAAATTAAACTAACATTTCACATGACTTTGGTTCATTGGCACATTTCAAATCAAACTTAACAGAACTTTCAAGCGAATTTTTTCGTTGGCCCGTTTCCATTCAAATTTGACTATAATTTCATACGAGTTTTGTTCACTGAGAGTTTCAATCGAATTTGACTAAAATTTCACTTGTGTTTTGTTCATTGGCTTGTATCAAATCAAATTTGACTAAAATTTCATCTGAATTTTGTTCTTTCACACGTTTCCCATCAAATTTGACTAAAATTTTACATGAATTTATTTCACTGGCATGATTCCAATCAAATTTTACTAAAAATTCATCGGAATTTTGTTCATTGGCATGTTTCTAATCAAATTTGACTAAAAGTTCACTAAGATTTTGTTTGTTACTGCATTTCCAATCAAATTTGACTAGCATTTTATCTGGATTTTGTTCAACAGTGCATTCTCAATCAAATTTGTCTAAAATTTCACCTGAGTTTACTTCATAGGCACGTTTTCAATCAAATTTGACTAAAATTTAACATGACTTTGGTTCATTAGCACATTTTGGATCAAATTTGACTACAATTTCATGTGAGTTTTTTCGTTAGCACGTTTCCAATCAAATTTGACTAAAGTTTCATAAGGGTTTGGTTCATTGGAGCATTTCCAATCAAATTTGACTAAAATTTAATTGGGATTTAGTTCATTGGCGTGTTTCTAATCAAATTCGACTAAAATTTCACAATGATTTTGTTCGTTCGTGTGGTTCAACTCAAATTTGACTAAAATTTCATCAAGATTTTGTTCATTGGTGCGTTTTCAATCAAATTTGGCTAAAATTTCACATGACTTTGGTTCATTGGCACATTTTGAATCAAATTTGACTATAATTTCTTGCGACTTTTCATTGGCGCAATTCAATCAAATTTGGCTAATGTTTCAATTGGGCTTCGTTCATTAGCGTGTATCAAATCAAGTTAGATTAAAATTTCATCTGAATTTTATTCGTTGGCACCTTTTCCATCAAATTTGACTAAAACTTCACATGGGTTTGGTTTATTGGTGCATTTTCAATCAACTTTAACTAAAAATTCACATGACTTTGGTTCATTGGTACATTTCGAATCAAATTTGACTAAAGTTTCATGCGGCTTTTCATTGCACAATTTCAATTAAATTTGACTAAAATTTCACTTGGATTTCGTTCATTGGTGTGTATCAAATCAAATTTGACTAAAATTTCACATGTGTTCGTTGGAGCGTTTTCAATTAAATTTGATTCAAATTATTCCTGGGATTTAGTTCATTGGCGAGTTTCTAATCAAATTTGACTAAAATTCCACTAGAATTTTGTTTGTTAGAGTATTTCCAATCAAATTTGACCAAAATTTCATTTGAAGTTTGTTCATTGGTGCATTTTCAATCAAATTTGACTAAAATTTCACATGACTTTTGGTTCATTGGCCCATTTCGGATCAAATTTAACTAAAAATTTTTTGTGGCTTTTCATTGGCGCAATTCCAATCAAATTTGACTAAAATTTCACTTGGATTTCGTTCATTAGCCTATATCAAATCAAATTTGAACAAAATTTCACCCCGATTTCATTCATTGGCATCTATCAAATCAAATTTGACTAAAATTTCATCTGAATTGTGTTCGTTGGCTCGTTTCCATCTAATTTGACTAAAATTTCACATGGGTTTGGTTCATTGGCGCGTTTCCAACCACATTTGACTAAAATTTCACATGACTTTTGTTCATTGGCACATTTCGAATCAAATTTGACTAAAATTTCACTTGGATTTCATTCATTGGCCTGTATCAAATCAAATTTGACTAAAATTTCACCCGAATTTCGTTCATTGGTGTGTATCAAATTAAATTTGAGTAAAATTTCATTTGGATTGTGTTCGTTGGTGCATTTCCCATTAAATTCTACTAAAATTTCACGTGGGTTTGGTTCATTGGCGTGTTTCCAATTACATTTGACTAAAATTTCACATCACTTTGGTTCATTGGCACATTTCGAATCAAATTTGACTAAAATTTCATATGACTTTGGTTCATTGGCACAATTCGAATCAAATTTAACTAGAATTTTACATATGTTTGGTTCATTGGCACGTTTCCAATCAAATATGATTAAAAGTCCACCTAAATTTAGTTCATTGGCGTGTTTCTAATCAAATTTGACTAAAATTTCACTAGAATTTTGTTCGTTAGGGTATTTCCAATCAACTTTGACTAAGATTTCATCTGAATTTTGTTCATCGGCGCGTTTTCAATCAAATTTTAACTAAAGTTTTCCTTGAGCTTGATTCATTGGCACATTTCAAATCATATTTGACTAAAATTTCATGCGACTTTTCATTGACACAATTCAAAACAAATTTGACTAAAATTTCACTTGGATATCATTCATTGGCGTGTATCTTATCAAATTTAACTAAAATTTCATATTAATTTTGTTCGTTGGCACGTTTCCCATCGAATTTGAGTAAAATTCACATGGATTTTGTTCGTTCGTGCGTTTCAAAACAAATTTGACTTAAATTTTATCTGAAATTTGTTCATTGGGGTGTTTCCTATCAAATTTGACTAAAATTTCACATGACTTTGGTTCATTAGCACATTTCGAATCAAATTTAACTAAAATTTCATGCAGATCTTTTCGTTGGCACGTTTTCAATCAAATTTGACGAAAATTTTATCTGAATTTTGTTCATAGGCGCATTTTCAATAGAATTTGACTAAAATTTCACCTAAATTTGGATCATTGGTGCATTTCCAACCAAATTTGATATGATTTTGGTTCATTGGCACATTACAAATCAAATTTGACAAAAATTTCTTGCTACTTTTCATTGTCACAATTTCAATCAAATTAGGTAAAAATCTCACTTGGGTTTCGTTCATTGGCGTGTATCAAATCAAAATTGACTAAAATTTCATATGAATTTTGTTCTTTGATGAGTTTCCCATCAAATTTGACTAAAATTTTACGTGGGTTTGATTCATTGGCGTGATTCCAGTCAAATTTTACTAAAATTTCATCGGAATTTTGTTCATTGGTGCGTTTCTAATCAAATTTAACTAAAATTTCACTAGGATTTTGTTCGTTAGTAAGTTTCCAGTCAAATTTGATAAGTATTTCATCTGGATTTTGTTCAGTGCCACATTCTTAATCACATTTGTCTAAAATTTCACCCGAGTTTGCTTCATAGGCGCGTTTTCAATCAAATTTGGCTAAAATTTCATATGACTTTGTTTCATTGGCACAATTCAGATCAAATTTAACTGCAATTTCATGCGGGTTTTTTGTTGGCACTTTTCCAATCAAATTTGACTAAAATTTCACAAGGGTTTGGTTCATTGGTGCCTCTCCAATCAAATTTGATAAAAATTTCACAAGGATTTTCTTCGTTCCTGCGTTTCAAATCAAATTTGACTAAAATTTCATCCGGATTTTATTCATTGGCGTTTTTTCAATCAAATTTGACTAAAATTTCACATGAGTTTGGTTCATTAGCACATTTCGAATCAAATTTGACTAAAATTTCATGCACATTTTCATTGGCGCAATTCAATTGAATTTGACTAAAATTTCACAAGAGTTTCGTTCATTGGCGTGTATCAAATCAAATTTGTATTAAAATTTCACAATGGTTTTTTTCACTGGCTTGTATCAAATCAAATTTGACTAAAATTTCATCTGAATTTTATTATTTGGCATGTTTCCTATCAAATTCGACTAAAACTTCACATGAGTTCGGTTCATTGGTGCGTTTCTAATCAAATTTGACTAAAACTTCACATGACTTTGGTTCATTGGCATATTTTGAATCAAATTTTACTAAAATTTTATGTGAATTTTTTCGTTGGCGCGTTTTTAATCAAAGTCTAAAATTTCACACGTGTTTGGTTCATTGGCGTTTCTAACCAAATTCGATTAAAATTTTACCGGGATTTAGTTTATTGGCGTGTTTTTAATTAAATTTGATTAAAATTTCACCAGAATTTTGTTCGTTAGAGCATTTCCAATCAAATTTGACAAAAATTTTGTCTGAATTTTTTTTATTGGCGCGTTTTTAATCAAATTTGACTAAAATTTCACAAGAGTTTGATTAATTGACGCGTTTTCAATCAAAATTAGCTAAAATTTAACATGACTTTGGTTCATTGGTACATTATGAAACAATTTTGACTTAAATTGCATGCTGCTTTTCATTGGCGCAATTCGAATCAAATTTGACAAAAATTCACTTGGATTTCATTCATTGGCTTGTATCAAATCAATTTTGACTAAAATTTCATCTGAATTTTGTTCGTTGGCGCATTTCCCATCAAATATGACTAAAAGTTCACATGGATTTGGTTCATTGGTGCATTTCCAATCAAATTCACCGAGATTTAGTTCATTGGTGTGTTTCTAATCAAATTTTACTATAATTTCCTTAAGACTTTGTTCGTTAGTGTGTTTCACATCAAATTCGACTAAGATTTTATCTAGATTTTGTTTATCGGGGCGTTTTCTGTCAAATTTGACTAAAATTTCAGCAGAGTTTGGTTCATTGGCCCATTTCCAATCAAACTAGACAAAAAATTCACATGACTTTGGTTCATTGGCATATTTCGAATCAAATTTGACTAAACTTTCAAGCGGATTTTTTCGTTGGCGCATTTCCTTGCAAATTTTACTAAAATTTCACATTAGTTTTGTTCATTGGAGCATCTCCAGTCGAATTTGACTGAAATTTCACTTGAGTTTCATTCATTGGCTTGTATCAAATCAGATTTGACTAAAATTTCATCTGAATTTTATTCGTTAATGCGTTTCCATCAAATTTGACTAAAATTTCACATGGACTTGGTTCATTGGCGCGATTCCAATCAAATTTTACTAAAATGTCATCGGGATTTTGTTCATTGGCGTGTTTCTAATCAAATTTGACTAAAATTTCACCAGGGTTTTGTTCGTTAGTGCGTTTCCAATCAAATTTGACTAGAATTTCATTTGGATTTTGTTCAATGGCACGTTCTCAATCAAATTTGATTAAAGTTTCACCTGAATTTGCTTCATAGGCGCGTTTTCAATCAAATTTGACTACAATTTCATGCAGGTTTTTCGTTGGCTCATGTCCAATTAAGTTTGCCTAATATTTCACTAGGGTTTGGTTCATTGGCGCATATCCAATCGAATTTGACTAAAATTTCACTGGGATTTAGTTCATTGGCGTGTTTCTAATCAAATTTGACTAAAATTTCACAAGAATTTTGTTCGTTCATGCGTTTCAAATCAATACATTTCGAATCTAATTTGACTAATATTTCATGCGACTTTTCATTGACACAATTCCAGTCAAATTTGACAAAAATTTCACTTGGGTTTCGTTCATTGGCATGTATCAAATCAAATTTGACTAAAATTTCATCTTAATTTTGTTCGTTGGCACATTTCCCATCAAATTTGACTAAAAGTTCACGTAGATTTTGTTTATTGGCTCGTTTCCAATCAAGTTTGACTTAAATTTCACCCGGACTTAGTTCACTGGCGTGTTTCTAAGCAAATTTGACTAAAGTCTCCTCGAGATTTTGTTAGTTAGTGCGTTTCACTTCAAATTCGACTAAGATTTCATCCGGATTTTGTTCATCGAGAAGTTTTCAGTCAAATTTGACTAAAATTTCACTTGAGTTTGGTTCATTAGCCCATTTCCAATCAAATTAAAATAAAATTTCACATGACTTTGGTTCATTGGCACATTTCGAATCAAACTTGACAGAACTTTCAAGCGGATTTTTTCGTTGGCATGTTTGCAATCAAATTTGACTAAAATTTCACATGACTTTGGTTCATTGGCACATTTCGAATTAAATTTGATTAAAATTTCATGCGGCTTTTCATTTGCGCAATTCAATCAAATTCGACTAAAATTTTACTTAGGTTTCGTTCATTGGCGTGTATTAGATCAAATTTAACTAAAATTTTACTAGGGTTTCGTTCACTGGCATGTATCAGATCAAATTTGGCTAAAATTTCGTCTGAATTTTATTCGTTAGCTTGTTTTCCATTAAATTTGACTAAAACTTCACATGGGTTTGGTTCATTAGTGCGTTTCCAATCAAATGTGACTAAAATTTCACATGACTTTGGTTCATTGGCACATTTTGAATCAAATTTGACTAAAATTTCATGCGGATTTTTCGTTGGCACCTTTTTAATCAAATTTGACTAAAATTTCATATGTGTTTGCTTCATTGGTATGTTTTCAATCAAATTTGATTAAAATTTTACTAGGTCCTAGTTCATTGGCCTGTTTCTAATCAAATTTGACTAAAATTTCCCTAGGATTTCAATCGTTAGGCTATTCCAATCAAATTTGACAAAAATTTCATCTGAATTTTGTTGATTGGCGCCTTTTCAATTAAATTTGACTAAAATTTCACCTGAGTTTAGTTCATTGGCGCGTTTCCAATCAAATTTGACTAAAATTTCACATGAATTTGATTCATTGGCACATTTTGAATCAAATTTGACTAAAATTTCTTGCGGCTTTTCATTAGTGCAATTCTAATCAAATTTCACAAAAATTTCACTTGGGTTTCATTCATTGGCGTGTATCAAAACAAATTTGACTAAAATTTTATCTGAATTTTGTTTATTGGCACGTTTCTCATCAAATTTGACTAAAATTTCACATGGATTTGGTTCATTGGCGCGTTTCCCACCAAATTTGACTAAAATTTCGCATAGGATGGTTCATTTGAGCGTTTCTAATCAAATTTAACTAGAATTTCACCGAGATTTAGTTTATTGGCATATTTCTGATCATATTTAACTAAAATTTCTCAGGATTTTATTCGTTAGTGCGTTTTACATCAAATTCAACTAAGATTTCATCCAAATTTTGTTCATTGGGGGCATTTTCAGTTAAATTTGATTAAAATTTCACTCGAGTTTGGTTTATTGGCCCATTTCCAATCAAATCAGACTAAAATTTCACTTGACTTTGGTTCATTGGCGCATTTCCAATCAAATTTCACTAAAATTTTGCCGAAATTTAGTTCATTGGCTTGTTTCTAATTGGAGCGTTTCCAATCGAATTTTACTAAAATTTCACCTTAGTTTCGTTCATTGGCTCGTATCAAATCAAATTTGACTAAAATTTCATTGAAATTTTGTTCTTTGACGCGTTTCTCATCAAATTTGACTAAAATCTCATGCGACTTTTCATTGGTGCAATTCAATCAAATTTGACTAAAATTTCGCTTCGATTTTGTTTATTACCGTGTATCAGATCAAATTTACTAAAATTTCACTTGGGTTTCATTCACTGGCATGTATCAAATCGAATTTGACTAAAATCTCATCTGAATTTTAGTCATTGGCATGTTTCCTAGCAAATTTGACTAAAACATCACATTAGTTTGGTTCATGTTGTGTTTCCAATCAAATTTGACTAAAATTTCACAGGACTTTGTTCATTGGCACATTTCGAATCAAATTTGATTAAAATTTCAAGCGGGTTTTTTCATTGGCCCATTCTCAATCAAATTTGACTAAAATTTCACAAGCGTTTAGTTCATTGACGCATTTTCAATCAAATTTGGCTAAAATTTCACATGACTTTGGTTCACTGGCACATTTCGAATCAAATTTGACTAAAATTTCTTACGGCTTTTCGTCGGTGCAATTCTAATGAAATTTCACAAAAAATTCACTTGGGTTTCGTTCATTGGCGTGTATCAAATCAAATTTGAGTTAAATTTCATCTCAATTTTGTTCATTGGCACATTTCTCATCCAATTTGACTAAAATTTTACATGAGTTTGGTTTATTAGCACGTTTCCCACCAGATTTGACTAAAATTTCACATGGGATGGTTCATTTGCATGTTTCCAATCTAATTTGACTAAAATCTCATCGGAATTTAGTTTATTGGCCTGTTTCTGATCAAATTTGACTAAAATTTCTCAGGATTTTATCCGTTAGTGCGTTTTACATCAAATTCGACTAAGATTTTGTTCGGATTTTGTTCATTGGAGCGTTTTCAGTCAAATTTGACTAAAATTTCACCTGAGTTTGGTTCATTGACCCATTTCCAATCAAATTAAACTAAAATTTCACATGACTTTGGTTCATTGGCATATTTCGAATCAAACTTGACAGAACTTTCAGGTGGATTTTTTTATTGGCGCATTTCCATTCAAATTTGACTAAAATTTCATATGAGTTTTGTTAATTGGAGTGTTTCCAATCGAATTTGACTAAAATTTCACCTGAATTTCGTTCATTGGCTTGTATCAAATGAAGTTGGACTAAAATTTCATCTGAGTTTTATTCTTTGACATGTTTCCCATCAAATTTGACTAAAATTTTACATGTGTTTATTTCATTGGCACGATTCCAATCAAATTTTATTAAAATTTCATCTGGATTTTTTCCATTGTCGTGTTTCTAGTCAAATTTGACTAAAATTTTAGAATTTTGTTTGTTAGTGCATTTTCAATCAAATTTGACTAGCATTTCATTTGGATTTTGTTCAATGGCGCATTCCCAATCAAATTTGTCTAAAATTGCACCTGAATTTGCTTCATAGGCGCGTTTTCAATCAAATTTAACTAAAATTTAACATGATTTTGTTTCATTGGCACATTTCGAATCAAATTTGATTACAATTTCATATGGGTTTTTCGTTGGCAGGTTTCCAACAAATTTGACTAAAATTTCACAAGGGTTTGGTTCATTGGCGTATTTCCAATCAAATTTGACTAAAATTTCATCGGGATTTAGTTCATTGGCGTGTTTCTAATCAAATTTGACTAAAAATTCACAAGGATTTTGTTCGTTCGTGCGTTTCAAATCAAATATGACTAGAATTTCATCAGGATTTTGTTCATTGGCACGTTTGCAATCAAAATTGACTAAAATTTCATGTGGCTTTTCATTGGCGCTATTCTATCAAATTTGGCTAAAATTTCACTTGGGTTTCCTTCATTGGCGTGTATCAGATCAAATTGGATTAAAATTTCACCAGGGGTTCGTTCACTGGCATGTTTTAAATCAAATTTAACTACAATTTCCTCTGAATTTTATTCGTTGGCCCCTTTCCCATCAAATTTGACTAAAGCTTCACTTGGGTTTGGTTCATTGGTGCATTTCCAATCAACTTTGACTAAAATTTCACATGACTTTAGTTGATTGGCATATTTCAAATCAAATTTGACGAAAATTTCATGCGACTTTTCATTGACGCAATTCCAATCAAATTTGGCTAAAATTTCATTGGATTTTGTTATGTTTTGTTCATTTTAACATTTCCAATCAAATTTGATTCAAATTATTCTCGAGATTTAGTTCATTTCCGTGTTTCTAATCAAATTTGACTAAAATTTCTCTAGAATTTTGTTCATTTGAGTATTTCCAATCAAATTTGACAAAAATTTCATCTGAATTTTGTTCATTGGTGTGTTTTCAATCAAATTTGACTAAAATTTCACATGACTTTAGTTCATTGGCACATTTCGCATCAAATTTGGCTAAAATTTCATGTTGCTTTTCATTAGCGCAATTCCAATCAAATTTGAATAAAATTTCACTTGAATTTCGTTCATTGGCCTGTATCAAATCAAATTTGACTAAAATTTCATTTGAATTGTGTTTGTTGGCACGTTTCCCATCAACTTTGACTAAAATTTCACATTGGTTTGGTTCATTGGCGCATTTCTAATCAAATTTGACTAAAATTTCACATGACTTTGGTTCATTGGCACATTTCAAATCAAATTAGATTAAAATTTCACTTGGATTTCATTCATTGACGTGTATCAAATCAAATTTGACTAAAATTTCATCTGAATTGTGTTCGTTGGGGCGTTTCCCATCAAATTCTACTAAAATTTCACATGACTACAATTTCGTGAGGGTTTTTCGTTGGCACGTTTCCAACCAAATATGAATAAAATTTTACAAGGGTTTGATTCATTGGTATGTTTCCAATCAAATTTGGCTAAAATTTCACTGGGATTTGCTTCATTGGCGCGTTTTCAATCAAATTTGATAAAAATTTCACATGACTTTGGTTCATTGGAACATTTCAAATGAAATTTGACCAAAATTTCATGCGGCTTTTCATTGGCGCAATTCAATCAAAATAGACTAAAATTTCACTTGGGTTTTATTCATTGGCGTGTATCAAATCAAATTTGACTAAAATTTCACTTGGCTTTCATTCACTGGCGTGTATCAAATCAAATTTGACTAAAATTTCATATGAATTTTAGTAGTTGGCGTGTTTCCCATCAAACTTGACTAAAACTTCACATGGGTTTGGTTTATGTTGTGTTTCCAATCAAATTTGACTAAAATTTCACATGACTTTGTTTCATTAGCACATTTCGAATCAAATTTGACTAAAATTTCAAGGAGAATTTTTCATTGGTGCATTTTCAATCAAATTTGACTAAAATTTCATATGTATTTAGTTCATTGGCGCATTTCCAATCGAATTTGATTAAAATTTTACTAGGATTTAGTTCATTGGCATATTTCTAATCAAATTTGACTAAAATTTCGTCAGGATTTTGTTCGTTAGGCCATTTTCAATCAAATTTGACAAATATTTCATCTGAATTTTGTTCATTGGCGCCTTTCCAATCAAATTTGACTAAAATTTCACCTGAATTTGGTATATTGGCGTGTTTCCAATCACATTTGACTACAATTTCACATAACTTTGGTTAATTGGCACATTTCGAATGAAATTTGGCTAAAATTTCTTGTGGCTTTTCGTTGGTGAATTCTAATCAAATTTCCCAAAAATTTCACTTGAGTTTCGTTCATTGGCGTGTATCAAATCAAATTTGACTAAAATTTCATCTAAATTCTGTTCATTAGCGAGTTTCTCATCAGATTTGACTAAACTTTCACATGGGTTTGGTTCGTTGGTGCGTTTCCCACAAAATTTGACTAAAATTTCGCATGGGATTGTTTATTCGTGCGTTTCCAATCAAATTTGTCTAAAATTTCATCGAAATTTAGTTCATTGGCGTGTTTTTGATCAAATTTAACTAAAATTTCTCAGGATTTTATTCGTTAGTGCGTTTTACATCAAAGTCGACTAAGATTTCGTCGAAATTTTGTTCATTGGGGTGTTTCAATCAAATTTGGCTAAAATTTCATAGAATTTGGTTCATTGGCCCATTTCCCATCAAATCAGACTAAAATTTCATATGACTTTGGTTCATTGGCACATTTCGGATCAAATTTGACTAAACTTTCAAGCGAATTTTTTCGTTGGCACGTTTCCATTCAAATTTGACTAAAATTTCATATGAGTTTTGTTCATTGGAGCGTTTCCAATCGAATTTGACTAAAATTTCACCCGAGTTTCGTTCATTGGCTTGTATCAAATCAAATTTGACTAAAATTTCATCTGAAATTTGTTCTTTGACACGTTTCTCATCAAATTTCGCGAAAATTTTACATGAGTTTTGTTCCTTGGTGCAATTCCTATCAAATTTTACTAAAATTCATTGGCATTTTGTTCATTGGTGTGTTTCTAATCAAATTTGATTAAAATTTCACCAGGATTTTGTTCGTTAGTACGTTTCCAATCAAATTTGACTCGCATTTCATTCGGATTTTGTTCAATGGCGCGTTCTCAATCAAATTTGTCTAAAATTTCACCTAAGTTTACTTCATAGGCACGTTTTCAATCAAATTTGACTAAAATTTCACATGACTTTGGTTCATTGGCACATTACGTGTTAAATTTGACTACAATTTTGTGAGGGTTTTTCATTAGCACATCTCCAACCAAATATGAATAAAATTTTTCAAGGGTTTGGTTCAATGGCACATTTCCAATCAAGTTTGACTAAATTTTCACCGGGATTTGCTCTATTGGCGCGTTTCCATCAAATTTGACTAAAGCTTCACATGGGTTTGGTTCATGTTGTGTTTCTAATCAAATTTGACAAATTTTTCATATGACTTTAGTTCAATGGAACATTTCTAATGAAATCTGACTAAAATTTCATGCGACTTTTCATTGGCACAATTCAATCAAATTTGACTAAAATTTCACTTGGGTTTCGTTCACTGGTGTGTATCAAATCGAATTAGACTAAATTTTTTTTCTGAATTTTAGTCGTTGGCCTGTTTCCAATCAAATTTGACTAAAACTTCACATGGGTTTGGTTCATGTTGTGTTTCCAATCAAATTTGACTAAAATTTCACATGACTTTGGTTCATTGGCATATTTTGAATCAAATTTGACTAAAATTTCAAGTGGGTTTGTTCATTAGCGCCTTTCCAATCAAATTTGATTAAAATTTCGCCAGGTTTCTGTTTATTCGAGCATTTTCAATCAAATTTGTCAAAAATTTCATCTGAATTTTGTTCATTGGAGCGTTTTCAATCAAATTTGACTAAAATTTCACATGAGTTTGGTTCATTGGCACGTTTCCAATCAAATTTGACTAAAATTTCACATAACTTTAGTTCATTGGCTCATTTCGAATCAAATTTGACTAAAATTTCATGTGGCTTTTCATTGGCACAATTCCAATCAAATTTGAGAAAAATTTCAATTGGGTTTCATTCATTGGCATGCGTCAAATCAAATTTGACTAAAATTTCATCTCAATTTTGTTCATTGGCGCGTTTCCCATCAAATTTGACAAAAATTTCACATGGGTTTCTTTCAATCGCATGTATCAAATCAAATTTGCCAAAATTTTCATCTAGATTTTATTTGTTGGCGCGTTTTCCATCAAATTTGACTAAAACTTCACATGGGTTTGGTTCATTGGCGTGTTTCTAATCAAATTTGACTAAAATTTCAATAGGATTTTGTTCATTAGAGTATTTCCAATCAAATTTGAGTAAAATTTGATCTGAATTTTGTTCATTGGCACGTTTTCAATCAAATTTGACTAAAATTTCATGCTTCTTTTCACTGGTGCAATTCCAATCAAATTTGACCAAAATTTCACTTAGGTTTCATTCATTGGCTTGTATCAAATGAAATTTGACTAAAATTTCATCTGAATTTTGTTCGTTAGTGCATTTACCATCAAATTAGACTAAAATTTCCTTAAGATTTTGTTAGTTAGTGCATTTCATATCAAATTTGACTAAGATTTTGTTCGAATTTCGTTCATTGGGGCGTTTTCAGTCAAATTTGACTAAAATTTTACTTGAGTTTGGTTCATTGGCCCATTTCCAATCAAATTAAACAAAAATTTCACTTGAATTTGGTTCATTGGAATCAAACTTGACGGAACCTTCAGGCAAATTTTTTGGTTGGCGCGTTTCCATTCAAATTTGACTAAAATTTCATATGAGTTTTGTTCATTGGAGCATTTCCAATCGAATTTGACTAAAATTTCACCTGGGTTTCGTTCATTGGCTTGTATCAAATCAAGTTCGACTAAAATCTCATCTGAATTTTGTTCTTTGACGCGTTTCCCATCAAATTTAACTAAAATTTTTCATGGGTTTATTTCATTGGCATCATTCCAATCAAAATTTACTAAAATTTCATCGGGATTTTGTTCATTGTCGTGTTTCTAGTCAAATTTAACTAAAATTTCACTAGAATTTTGTTCGTTAGTGCATTTCTAATCGAATTTGACTATCATTCCATCTGGATTTTGTTCAATGGCGCATTCCCAATCAAATTTGTCTAAAATTTCACCTGAGTTTGCTTCATAGGTGCGTTTTCAATCAAATTTGCCTAAAATTTCACGTGACTTTGGTTTATTGGCACATTTCGGATCAAATTTGATTACAATTTCATGCGAGTTTTTCGTTGGTACGTTTCCAATCAAATTTGACTAAAATTTTATAAGGGTTTGGTTCATTGGTACATTTCCAATCAAATTTAACTAAAATTTCGTCGGGATTTAGTTCATTGGTGTGTTTCTAATCAAATTTGACTAAAATTTCACAAGGACTTTGTTCGTTCGTGCGTTTCAAATCAAATATGACTGAAATTTCATCAGCATTTTGATCATTGGCACGTTTTCAATCAAATTTGACTAAAATTTCGCATGACTTTGGTTCATTGGCACATTTTGAATCAAATTTGACTAAAATTTCATGCGACTTTTCATTGGTGCTATTCTATCAAATTTGGTTAAAATCTCACTTGGATTTCGTTCATTGGTGTGTATAAGATCAAATTGGTTTAAAATTCGAATTTGACTACAATTTCATTGAATTTTATTCATTAGCGCCTTTCCCATCAAATTTGACTAGAATTTCACTTGGGTTTGGCTCATTGGTGCGTTTCCAATCAACTTTGAATAAAATTTCACATGATTTTGGTTCAATGGCACATTTCGAATCAAATTTGGCTAAAATTTCTTGTAGTTTTTCGTTGGCGCAATTCTAATCAAATTTCACAAAAATTTCACTTGGATTTCATTCATTGGCATGTATCAAATCAAATTTGACTAAAATTTCATTCGAATTTTGTTCATTGGCGCGTTTCTCATCAAATTTGACTGAACTTTCACATGGGTTTGGTTCATTGGCGCGTTTCCCACCAAATTTGACTAAAATTTCGCATGGGATGGTTCATTCGCACATTTTCAATCAAATTTGACTAAAATTTCACTGCGATTTAGTTCATTGGCATGTTTCTGATCAAATGTGACTTTAGTTCATTGGCACATTTCGAATCAAATTTGACTAAAATTTCATACTACTTTTCATTGACGCAATTCCAATCAAATTTGACTAAAATTTCACTTGGATTTCGTTCATTGGCGTGTATCAAATCAAATTTGACTAAAATTTCACATGTGTTTGGTTCATTGGAGCGTTTCCAATCAAATTTGATTCAAATTATTCCCGAGATTTAGTTCGTTTGCGTGTTTCTTATCAAATTTGACTAAAATTTCACTAGAATTTTGTTCATTAGAGCATTTCCAATCAAATTTGAGAAAAACTTAATCTGAATTTTGTTCATTGGTGCATTTTCAATCAAATTTGACTAAAATTTCACATGACTTTGGTTCATTGGCACATTTCAAATCAAATTTGGCTAAAATTTCATGCGGCTTTTCATTAGCGCAATTCCAAATAAATTTGAATAAAATTTCACTTGGATTTCGTTCGTTCGCGTGTATCAAATCAAATTTGACTAAAATTTCACCCGAATTTTGTTATCGGCGTGTATCAAATCAAATTTGACTAAAATTTCATTTGAATTATGTATGTTGGCACGTTTCCCATCAAATTCGACTAAAATTTCAGATGGGTTTGGTTCATTAGCGCATTTCCAATCACACTTGACTAAAATTTCACATGGCTTTGGTTCATTGGCATGTTTCAAATCAAATTTGACTAAAATTTCACTTGGATTTCGTTCATTAGCATGTATCAAATCAAATTTGACTAAAATTTCACCCGAATTTTTTTCATTGGCATGTATCAAATCAAATTTGACTAAAATTTCATCTGAATTGTGTTCGTTTACGCGTTTCCATTCAAATTCTACTAAAATTTCACATGACTACATTTTCGTGAGGATTTTTCGTTGGCTTGTTACCAAACCAAATATGAATAAAATTTTACAAGGGTTTGGTTCATTGGCGCGTTTCCAATCAAATTTGACCAAAAATTCATCGGGATTTGCTTCATTGGCACGTTTTCAATCAAATTTGACAAAAATTCAAATGACTTTGGTTCATTGGAACATTTTGAATGAAATTTGACTAAAATTTCATGCGGCTTTTCATTGGCGCTGTTCAATCAAATTTGACTAAAATTTCACTTGGGTTTCATTCATTGGCGTGTATCAAATCGAATTTGACTAAAATTTTATATGAATTTTAATTGTTGGCGCGTTTCCCATCAAATTTGACTAAAACTTCACATAGGTTTGGTTCATGTTGTGTTTCCAATCTAATTTGACTAAAATTTCGCATGACTTTGTTTCATTGGCACATTTCGAATCAAATTTGACTAAAATTTCAAGCGGGTTTTTTCATTGCGCATTTTCAATCAAATTTGACTAAAATTTCTCATGTGTTTAGTTCATTGGCGTGTTTCCAATCAAATTTGATTAAAATTTTGCTAGGATTTAGCTCATTGGTATGTTTCTAATCAAATTTGACTAAAATTTCGTTGGGATTTTGTTTGTTAGGCCATTTCCAATCAAATTCGACAAAAATTTCATTTGAATTTTGTTCATTAGCGCATTTTCAATCGAATTTGACTAAAATTTCACCTGAGTTTGGCTTATTGGCGTGTTTCCAATCAAATTTGACTAATTTTTCACATGACTTTGGTTCATTGGCACATTTCGAATCAAATTTGGCTAAAATTTGTTGTGGCTTTTCGTTGGCGCAATTCTAATCAAATTTCACAAAAATTTCACTTGGGTTTCATTCATTGGCGTGTATCAAATCAAATTTGACTAAAATTTCATCTGAATTTTGTTCATTGGCGCATTTCTCATCAAATTTGACTAAACTTTCACATGGGTTTGGTTCATTGGCGCGTTTCCCACCAAATTTGACTAAAATTTAGCATGGGATGGTTCATTCGCGCGTTTCCAATCAAATATGACTAAAATCTCACCAGGATTTAGTTCATTGGCGTGTTTCTGATCAAATTTGACTAAAATCTCTTAGGATTTTATTCATTAGTGCATTTTACATCAAATTCGACTAAGATTTCGTCGGGATTTTGTTCATTGGGGGCATTTTCAGTCAAATTTGACTAAAATTTCACCCGAGTTTGGTTTATTGGCCCATTTCCAATCAAATTAGACTAAAATTTCACATGATTTTGGTTCATTAGTGCATTTCCAATCAAATTTGACTAAAATTTCACCCGAGTTTGGTTTATTGGCCCATTTCCAATCAAATTAGACTAAAATTTCACATGATTTTGGTTCATTAGTGCATTTCCAATCAAATTTGACTAAAATTTCAATGGAATTTAGTTCATTTGCGCATTTCTAATTAAATTTGACTCAAATTTATACCAAGTTTTTGTTCGTTTGAGCTTTTCCAATCAAATTTGAAAAAAAAAAACATTTCATCTAAATTTTGTTCATTGACGCGTTTTCAATAAAATTTGGCTAAAATTTCACCTAAGTTTGGTTCATTGAAGCGTTTCCAACGAAATTTGACTAAAATTTCACTTGATTTTGGTTCATTGGCACATTAAGAATCAAATTTGACTAAAATTTCATGCTGCTTTTCGTTGGCGCAATTTCAATCAAATTTGACAAAAATTTCACTTGGGTTTCGTTCATTGGCATGTATCAAATCACATATGACTAAAATTTCATCTGAATTTTGTTCGTTATCGCGTCTCCCATCAAAATTGACTAAAATTTCACATGGGTTTAGTTCATTGGCGCATTTCCAATGAAATTTGACTAAAATTTCATCGAAATTTAGGTCATTGGCGTGTTTCTAATCAAATTTAACTAAAATTTCATTAGGATTTTGTTCATTAGTGCGTTTCACATCACGACTAAGATATCGTCGAAATTTTGTTCATTGTGGCATTTTCAATCAAATTTGGCTAAAATTTCACCAAAGTTCGGTTCATTGACCCATTTCCAATCACTAAAATTTCACATGACTTTGGTTCATCGGCACATTTCGTTTTCAATCAAATTTTTTCGTTGGCGTGTTTTTCGTTGACGTGGTTCCATTCAAATTTGACTAAAATATCACATGAGTTTTGTTCACTGGAGCGTTTCCAATCGAATTTGACTAATTTCACTTGAGTTTCGTTCATTGGCTTGTATCAAATCAAATTTGACAAAAATTTCATCCAAATTTTGTTCTTTGACGTGTTTCTCATCAAATTTGGCTAAAATTTTACATGGGTTTTGTTCATTGGTGCGATTCCAATCAAATTTTACTAAAATTTCATTGGTATTTTGTTCATTGGCGTGTTTCTAATCAAATTTGATTAAAATTTCACCAGGATTTTGTTCATTCGTATGTTTCCAATCAAATTTGACTAGCATTTCATCCGAATTTTGTTCAATGGCACGTTCTCAATCAAATTTGTCTAAAATTTCACTTGAGTTTACTTCATAGACATGTTTTCAATCAACTTTGACTAAAATTTCACATGACTTTAGTTCATTGGCACATTTCGAATCAAATTTGACTAAAATTTCATGCGGCTTTTCATTGTTGAAATTCCAATCAAATTTGACTAAAATTTCACTTGGATTTCGTTCATTGGCATTTATCAAATCAAATTTGACTAAAATTTCACATGTGTTTGGTTCATTGGAGCGTTTCCAATCAAATTTGACTCAAATTATTCCCGGGATTTAGTTCATTTGCATGTTTCTAATCAAGTTTGACTAAAATTTCACTAGAATTTTGTTTGTTACAGTATTTCCAATCAAATTTGACAAAAATTCATTTGAATTTTGTTCATTGGTGCTTTTTCAATCAAATTTGACTAAAATTTCACATGACTTTGGTTCATTGGCATATTTCGAATCAAATTTGGCTGAAATTTCGTGCGGCTTTTCATTAGCGCAATTCCAATCAAATTTGAATAAAATTTCACTTGAATTTCGTTCATTGGCATGTATCAAATCAAATTTGACTAAAATTTCACATGGGTTTCGTTATTGGTGTGTATCAAATCAAATTTGACTAAAATTTCATTTGAATTGTGTTTGTTGGCACCTTTCTCATCAAATTTGACTAAAATTTCATATGACTTTGGTTCATTGGCACGTTTCCAATCACATTTGAATAAAATTTCACATGACTTTGGTTCATTGGCACGTTTCCAATCACATTTGAATAAAATTTCACATGGGTTTGGTTCATTGGTACGTTTCCCATTGGTAAATTTGGAATCAAATTTGACTAAAATTTCACTTTAATTTCGTTCATTGGTGTGTATCAAATCAAATTTGATTAAAATTTCACCCGGACTTCATTCATTGGCGTGTATCAAATCAAATTTGACTAAAATTTCATCTGAATTGTGTTCGTTGGCATGTTTCCTATCAAATTCTACTAAAATTTCACATGGGTCTGGTTCATTGGCACGTTTCCAATCACATTTGACTAAAATTTCACATGACTTTGGTTCATTAGCACATTTCGAATCAAATTTAACTAGAATTTCACATGTGTTTGGTTCATTGGCACATTTCCAATCAAATATGATTAAAATTCCATCAAAATTTAGTTCATTGGCCTGTTTTTAATCAAACTTGACTAAAATTTCACCAGAATTTTGTTCGTTAGAGTATTCCAATCAAATTTGACTAAAATTTCATCTAAATTTTGTTCATTGGCACGTTTTTAATCAAATTTGACTAAAATTTCACTTGAATTTCATTCATTACCATGTATCAAGTCAAATTGACTAAAATTTCACCAGGATTTCGTTTATTGGTGTGTTCAAATCAAATTTGACTAAAATTTCATTTGAATTGTATTCGTTGGCACGTTTCTCATCAAATTTAACTAAAATTTCTAATGGGTTTGGCTTATTAGCACGTTTTCAATCAAATTTTGTTCATTAGAGTATTCCCAATCAAATTTGACAAAATTTCATCTGAGTTTGGTTCATTAACGCATTACTAATCAAATTTGACTAAAATTTCATATGACTTTTGTTCATTGGAACATTTCGAATCAAATTTAACTAGCATTTCAAGCAGGTTTTCTCGTTGGCACGTTCCAATCAAATTCGACTAAAATTTCACTTAAATTTTGTTCATTAGCGCGTTTCCAATCAAATTCGAATAAAATTTCACCTAAGTTTAGTTCATTAGTATGTTTCCAATCAAATTTTGACTAAAATTTCACATGTGTTTGGTTCATTGGCGCGTTTCCAATCAAATATGATTAAAATTTTACCGAGATTTAGTTCATTAGCGTGTTTCCAATAAAATTTTACCAGAATTTTGTTCGTTAGATTATTTCCAATCAAATTTGACTAAAATTTCTTCAAAATTTTGTCCATTGGCGTGTTTTCAATTAAATTTGACTAAACTTTCATTGGAGTTTGGTTCATTAGCACGTTTCCAATCAAACTTGACTAAATTCCACATGACTTTGGTTCGTTGGCACATTTCAAATCAAATTTGAATAAAATTTCATGCAGCTTTTCAATGGCGCAATTCCAATCATATTTGACTACAATTTCACTTGGGTTTTGTTCATTGGGGTTTATTAAATCAAATTTGACTAAAATTTCACCAGGATTTCATTTATTGGTGTGTTCAAATCAAATTTGACTAAAATTTCATTTGAATTGTATTTGTTGGCACGTTTCTCATCAAATTTCACTAAAATTTCTCATGGGTTTTGTTCATTGGCACGATTCCAATCAAATTTAGCTAAAATTTCACCTGAGTTTGGTTTATTGGCACGTTTCCAATCAAATTTGACTAAAATTTCACATGACTTTGGTTTATTAACACATTTCGAATCAAATTTAACTAGCATTTCAAGCGGGCTTTTTCGTTGGCACGTTTCCAATCAAATTCGACTAAAATTTCGTATTAGTTTTGTTCATTGGCACGTTTCCAATAAATTTGGCTGAAATTTCACCTGGATTTCATTCATCAACATGTTTCTAATCGAATTTGACTAAAATTTCACCAGAATTTTGTTCGTTTGTGCGTTTCAGATCGAATTTGACTTAAATTTCAAATGTATTTTGATCTTTGGCACGTTTCGTGTCAAATTTGACTAAAATTTCACATGACTTTGGTTCATTGGCACATTTCGAATCAAATTTGACTAAAATTTTTTGCGGCTTTTCATTGGCGCAATTCCATTCAAATTTGACAAAAACTTCACTTGGATTTCCTTCATTGGCGTGCATCACATAAAATTTGACTAAAATTTCACCAGGGTTTCGTTCATTGGTGTGTATCAAAACAAATTTGACTAAAATTTCATCTGAATTGTGCTCGTTGGTGCGTTTCCATCAAATTTGACTAAAATTTCAAATGGGTTTGGCTTATTAGCACGTTTTCAATCAAATTTTGTTCATTAGAGTATTCCCAATCTAATTTGACAAAAATTTCATCTGAATTTCATTCATTGGTGCATTTTCAATCAAATTTGACGAAAATTTCACCTGAGTTTGGTTCATTGACGCGTTACCAATTAAAATTGACTAAAATTTCATATGACTTTTGTTCATTGGAACATTTTGAATCAAATTTAACTAGCATTTCAAGCGGGTTTTCTCGTTGGCACGCTTCCAATCAAATTCGACTAAAATTTCACTTAAATTTTGTTTATTAGCGTGTTTCCAATCAAATTTGAATAAAATTTCACCTGAGTTTTGTTCATTAGTGCATTTCCAATCAGATTTTGACTAAAATTTCACACGTGTTTGGTTCATTGGCGCGTTTCCAATCAAATATGATTAAAATTTACCGGGACTTAGTTCATTGGCGTGTTTCCAATAAAATTTCACAAGGATTTTGTTCATTAGAGTATTTCCAATCAAATTTGACTAAAATTTCTTCAAAATTTTGTCCATTGGCGCGTTTTCAATCAAATTTGACTAAAATTTCACCGGAGTTTGGTTCATTGGCACGTTTCCAATCAAACTTGACTAAATTCCACATGACTTTGGTTCGTTGGCATATTTTGAATTAAATTTGAATAAAATTTCATGCAGCTTTTCATTGGCGCAATTCCAATCAAATTTGACTAAAATTTCACTTGGGTTTTGTTCATTAGGGTGTATTAAATCAAATTTGACTAAAATTTCATTTTAATTTTGTTCATTGGGAGCATTTCTCATCAAATTTGGCTAAGATTTCACATGGGTTTGGTTTATTGGCACGTTTCCAATCAAATTTGACTAAAATTTCACTGGGATTTAGTTCATTGGCCTGTTTCTAATCAAATTTGATTAAAACTTCATGACAATTGTCTTCGTTAGTGCGTTTCACATGAAATTCGACTAAGATTTCATCTAAATTCTGTTCATTGGTATGTTTTCAATCAAAGTTGACTAGAATTTCACATGAATTTGGTTCATTGGCACATTTCGAATCAAATTTGATTAAAACTTCATGCGGCTTTTCATTGGCACAATTCCAATTAATTTTGATTAAAATTTCACTTGGATTTCATTCAGTGGCATTATCAAATCAAATTTGACTAAAATTTCATCAAGATTTCGTACATTGGCGTGTGTCAAATCAAATTTGACTAAGACTTCATCGAAATTTTATTCGTTGGCACGTTTTCCATCAAATTTGATTAAAATTTTACATGGGTTTGGTTCAGTGGCGCATTTCCAATCGAATTTTACTAAAATTTCAACTGAGTTTGGTTCATTGGCACGTTTCCAATCAAATTTGACTAAAACTTCATATGAGTTTAGTTCATTGGCACATTTCGAATTAAATTTAACTAGCATATTAAGCGGGTTTTTCGTTGGCGCGTTTCCAATCAAATTTGACAAAAATTTCATATGAGTTTTGTTCATTGACATGTTTTTAATCAAATTTGACTAAAATTTCACCGGGATTTTGTTCGTTGGCATGTTTCTAATTAAATTTTACTAAAATTTCATCGGGATTTTGTTCGTTGGCATGTTTCTAATTTGACTTAAATTTGACTTAAATTTCATCTGTATTTCATTCTTTAGGGCGTTTCCTGTCAAATTTGAATAAAATTTCGCATGACTTTCATTCATTGGGACTTTTCGAATCAAATTTGACTAAAATTTCTTGCGACTTTTCATTGACGCAATTCCAATCAAATTTACCAAAAATTTCACTTGGATTTCATTAAATGGCGTCAATAAAATCAAATTTGACCAAAATTTAACCAGGGTTTCGTTCATTGGCATGTATCAAAACAAATTTGACTAAAATTTCATCTGAATTGTGTTCGTTGGTACGTTTCCCATCAAATTTGACTAAAATTCCACATGGGTTTGGTTCATTGGCACGTTTCCAATCAAATTTGACTATAATTTCACATGACTTTGGTTCATTGGTATATTTTGAATCAAATTTGACTATAATCTCATGTGAGTTTTTTCGTTCGTCCATTTTCAACCAAATTTGACTAAAATTTCACATGAATTTTCATCATCGGTGTGGTTTCAATCAAATATGATTAAAGTTTCACCAAAATTTAGTTCATTGACGAGTTTCTAAGCAAATTTGACTAAAATTTCACCAGAATTTTGTTCATTAGAGTATTTTCAATCAAATTTGACTAAAGTTTCATCTGACTTTTGTTCATTTGCGCTTTTTGAATTAAATTTAACAAAAATTTCACCTAAACTTGGTTCATTGGTACGTTTCCAAACAAATTTGACTAAAATTTCACTTGACTTTGGTTTATTGGCACATTTCGAATCAACTTTGACTAAAATTTCATGCGATTTTTCATTAGCGTAATTCCAATCAAATTTGACTAAAATTTCACTTAGATTTCGTTCATTGGCGTGTATCAAGTCAAATTTGACTAAAATTTCACCAGAATTTCGTTCATTGCTGTGTATCAAATCAAATTTGACTAAAATTTCACCTGAATTGTATTCGTTGGCACGTTTTCCATCAAATTTGACTAAAATTTCACCTGAGTTTGATTCACTGGCACGTTTCTAATCATATTTGACTGAAATTTCACATGACTTTTGTTCATTAACACATTTCGATTCAATTTTAACTAGCATTTCAAGCAGATTTTTTTGTTGGCACGTTTCCAATCAAATTTGACTGAAAATTAACATGAGTTTTGCTCATTGGTGCGTTTCCAGTCAAATTTGATTGAAATTTCACCTAGATTTTGTTCATCAACGTGTTTTTAATCAAATTTGACTAAAATTTCACTAGGATTTTGTTCATTGGCGCGGTTCCCATCAAATTTGACTTAAATTTCATCTGTATTTTGTTCTTTGGCACATTTCCTGTCAAATTTGATTAAAATTTCACATAACTTTGGTTCATTGACACATTTTGA
Organism: Olea europaea var. sylvestris; assembly: GCF_002742605.1. Taxonomy (NCBI): domain Eukaryota; kingdom Viridiplantae; phylum Streptophyta; class Magnoliopsida; order Lamiales; family Oleaceae; genus Olea; species Olea europaea. Next base: position 168,003 of record NW_019265331.1, read on the forward strand.
ATCAAATTTGACTAAAATTTTTTGCGGCTTTTCAATGGCACAAATCCATTCAAATTTGACAAAAATTTTACTTAGATTTCATTCATTGGCGTGTATCACATAAAATTTGATAAAATTTTCACCAGAGTTTCGTTCATTGGTGTGTCAAAACATATTTAACAAAAATTTCATCTGAACTGTGTTCGTTGGCGCATTTCCCGTCAAATTTAACTAAAATTTCAAATTGGTTTGGCTTATTAGCTCGCTTTCAATCAAATTTTACTATAATTTCACATGACTTTGGTTCATTAGCACATTTCGGATCAAATTTGACCAAAATTTTATGCGAGTTTTTTCATTGGTGCGTTTTCAATCAAATTTGACTAAAACTTCACATGTGTTTGGGCTCATTGGCGCGTTTCCAATCAAATATGATTAAAATTTCACCGGGATATAGTTTATTGGCGTGTTTCTAATAAAATCTGACTGAAATTTCACCCGAATTTTGTTCGTTAGAGTAATCCCAATCAAATTTGACTAAAATATCATCTGAATTTCATTCACTGGCACGTTTTCAATTAAATTTGACTAAAATTTCACCTGAGTTTTGTTCATTGACGCGTTTGCAATTAAATTTGACTAAAATTCCATATGACTTTGGTTCATTGGCATATTTCGAATCAAATTTAATTAGCATTTCAAGCGGGTTTTCTTATTGGCGCGTTTCTAATCAAATTCGACTAAAATTTCACTGAAGTTTTATTTATTGGCGTTTTTCCAATCAAATTTGACTAAAATTTCACCTGAGTTTGGTTCATTGGCATGTTTCCAATCAAATTTGACTAAAATTTCACATGTGTTTGGTTCAATGGCACGTTTCCAATCAAATATGATTAAAATTTCACCAGAATTAGTTCATTGGCGTGTTTCCAATCAAATTTGACTGAAATTTCACTCGAATTTTGTTCGTTAGAGTATTTCCAATCAAATTTGACTAAAATTTCTTCTGAATTTTGTTCATTGGCGCATTTTCAATCAAATTTGACTATAATTCTACCAGAGTTTGGCTCATTGGCACGTTTCCAATCAAACTTGACTAAATTTCACATTACTTTGGTTTGTTAGCACATTTCAAATCAAATTTGACTAAAATTTCATGCGGCTTTTCATTGGCGCAATTCCAGTCAAATTTGACTAGAATTTCACTTGAATTTTGTTCATTGGTATGTATCAAATCAAATTTGACTAAAATTTCATCTGAATTTTGTTCGTTGGGGGCATTTCTCATCAAATTTGGCTAAGATTTCACATAGATTTGGTTCATTGGCACGTTTCTAATCAAATTTGACTAAAATTCACCGGGATTTAGTTCATTGGCATGTTTCTAATAAAATTTGACTAAAATTTCATCAGGATTTTCTTCGTTAGTGCGTTTCACATGAAACTCGACTAAAATATCATCTGAATTTTGTTCATTGGTATGTTTTCAATCAAAGTTGACAAAAATTTCACATGACTTTGGTTTGTTGGCACATTTTGAATCAAATTTGACTAAAATTTTATGCGAATTTCATTGGCGCAATTCCAATTAAATTTAACTAAAACTTCCCTTGGATTTCTTTCATTGGCATGTATCAAATCAAATTTGACTAAACTTTCACCAGGATTTCGTTCATTGACATGTATCAAATCAAAGTTGACTAAAATTTCATCGGAATTGTATTCGTTGACACGTTTTCCATCAAATTTAACTAAAATTTTACATGGGTTTGGTTTAGTAGCTCGTTTCCAATCAAATTTGACTAAAATTTCAACTGAGTTTGGTTTATTGGTGTGTTTCCAATCAAAATTGACTAAAACTTCACATGAGTTTAGTTCATTGGCACATTTCGAACCAAATTTAACTAGCATTTCAAGCGGGTTTTTCGTTTGTGCGTTTCCAATCAAATTCGACAAAAATTTCATATGAGTTTTGTTCATTGGCATATTTTCAATCAAATTCGACTAAAATTTCACGTGGATTTTGTTCATTAGCGTGTTTCTAATTAGATTTTATTAAAATTTCACCAGGAATTTGTTCGCTCGTGCGTTTCAAATCTAATTTGATTTAAATTTCATTTGTATTTCGTTCTTTGGTGCGTTTCCTGTCAAATTTGAATAAAATTTCACATGACTTTGGTTTATTAGCACATTTCGAATCAAATTTGACTAAAATTTCTTACTGCTTTTCATTGACGCAATTCCAATCAAATTTGCTAAAAATTTCACTTAGATTACGTTCATTGGTGTGAATCAAATCAAATTTGACTAAAATTTAACCAGGGTTTCGTTCATTGGTGTGTATCAAAACAAATTTGACTAAAATTTCATATGAATTGTGTTCGTTAGCGCCTTTCCCATCAAATTTGACTAAAACTTCACATTGGGTTTGTTCATTGGTGCGTTTCCAATCAAATTTGACTAAAATTTCACATGACTTTGGTTCACTGGCACATTTTGAATCAAATTTGACTATAATTTCATGCGGTTTTTTTGTTGACCTATTTTCAATAAAATTTGACTAAAATTTTCCATGGGTTTCGTTCATTGGCATGGTTTCAATCAAATATGATTAAAATTTCATCGGAATTTAGTTAATTGATGTGTTTTTAAGCAAATTTGACTAAAATTTCACCTGAATTTTGTTCATTAGAGTATTTTCAATCAAATTTGACTAAAATTTCATCTAACATTTTGCTCATTTGCACTTTTTGAATCAAATTTTACTAAAATTTCACCTGAGTTTGGTCATTGGCAAGTTTCCAATCTAATTTGACCAAAATTTCACATGACTTTGACTAAAATTTCATGCGACTTTTCATTGGCGCAATTCCAATCAAATTTGATTAAAATTTCACTTGTATTTCGTTCATTGGCGTGTATCAAGTCAAATTCGACTAAAATTTCACTGGGATTTCGTTCATTGGTGTGTATCAAATAAAATTTGACTAAAATTTCATCCAAATTGTATTCGTTGGCACATTTCCCATCAAATTTGACTAAAATTTAGCATGGGTTTGGTTCATTGGTGCGGTTCCAATAAAATTTGACTAAAATTTCACCTGAGTTTGGTTCATTTGCATGTTTCCAATCAAATTTGACTAAAATTTCACATGACTTTGGTTCATTGACACATTTCGAATCAAATTTAACTAGCGTTTCAAGCGGGTTTTTTTGTTGGCACGTTTCCAATCAAATTAGACTGAAATTTCACATGAGTTTTGTTCATTGGCGCGTTTCCAGTCAAATTTGACTGAAATTTCACATGGATTTCATTCATTGGCATGTTTTTAATCAAATTTGACTAAAATTTCACCAGAATTTTGTTTGATCATGCATTTCGATTCAAATCTGACTTAAATTTCATCTGTATTTTGTTCTTTGACGCGTTTCCTGTTAAATTTGACTAAAATTTCACATGACTTTGGTTCATTGGCACATTTCAAATTAAATTTGACTAAAATTTTTTGCGTCTTATCATTGATACAATTCCATTCAAATTTGACAAAAATTTCACTTGGATTTCTTTCATTGGCATGTATCAAAGAAAATTTGACAAAAATTTCCCCAAGGTTTCGTTCATTTGTGTGTATCTAAACAAATTTGACTAAAATTTCATCTAAATTGTGTTCGTTGGCACGTTTCTCATTAATTTTAACTAAAATTTCAAATGGGTTTGGCTTATTGGAGAGTTTTCAATCAAATTTTACTATAATTTCACATGACTTTTGTTCATTGGCACATTTCAGATCAAATTTGACTAAAATTTCAAGCGAGTTTTTTCATTGGCATGTTTCCAATCAAATATGATTAAAATTTCACCTGGATAAAGTTTATCAGCGTGTTTCTAATAAAATTTGACTGAAATTTCTCCACAATTTTGCTCGTTAGAGTATTCCCAATCAAATTTGACTAAAATTTCATTTGAATTTCATTCACTGATGCGTTTTCTATCAAATTTGACTAAAATTTTACTCGAGTTTGGTTCATCGACATGTTTCTAATCAAATTTGACTAAAATTTCATATGACTTTGGTTCATTGGCACATTTCGAATCAAATTTAACTAGCATTTCAAGCAAGTTTTCTTGTTGGCCCGTTTCCAATCAAATTTGACTAAAATTTCACCTGAGTTTGGTTCATTGGCAAGTTTTCATTCAAATTTGACAAAAATTTCACATGACTTTGGTTCATTGGCACATTTCGAATCAAATTTAACTAGTATTTCAAGTGGATTTTCTCGTTGGTGCTTTTCCAACAAATTCGACTGAAATTTAACTTAAGTTTTATTCATTGGCGCGTTTCCAATCAAATTTGACTAAAATTTCACTTGAGTTTGGTTTAGTTTGGTTCATTGGAACGTTTCCAATCAAATTTGACTAAAATTTCACATGTGTTTGGTTCATTGGTGCGTCTCCAATTAAATATGATTAAAATTTCACCGAGATATATTTCATCGGCGTGTTTCTAATAAAATTTGACTGAAATTTCACCAGGATTTTGTTCGTTAGTGTTTCCAATCAAATTTGAATAAAATTTCTTTTGAATTTCGTTCATTGGCACGTTTCCGATCAAATTTGACTAAAATTTCACTTTAGTTTGGTTCATTGGTGTTTTTCCAATTAAATTTGACTAAAAATTTCACATGACTTTGGTTCATTGGCACATTTCAAATCAAATTGAACTAGCGTTTCAAACGCATTTTCTCGTTGGCGTGGTTCCGATCAAATTTGACTAAAATTTCAGTTAACTTTGTTCATTGGCACGTTTCCAATCAAATTTGACTTAAATTTCATATGTATTTTGTTCTTTGGTGCGATTCCTGTCAAATTTGACTAAAATTTCACATGACTTTGCTTCATTGGCACATTTCAAATCAAATTTGACTAAAATTTCTTGTGGCTTTTCATTGGCGTAATTCCAATCAAATTTGACTAAAATTTTACATGGATTTCATTCATTGGCGTGTATCAAATCAAATTTGACTAAAATTTCAATTGTGTTGTATTCGTTAGCGTGATTCCCATCATATTTGATTGAAATTTCATATGGTTTGGTTCAATGACGTGTTTTCAATCAAATTTGACTAAAATTCAACTGAGTTTGGTTCACTGGCATGTTTCCAATCAAATTTAACTAAAATTTCACATGACTTTGGATCATTGGCACATTTCGAATCAAATTTAACTAGCATGTCAAGCGAGTTTTTTCTTTGGTGCGTTTCCAATCAAATTCGACAAAAATTTCCCATAAGTTTTGTTCATTGACTGAAATTTCACCTGAATTTTGTTCATTGGCGTGTTTCTAATCAAATTTTACTAAAATTTCTCAAGGATTTTGTTCTTTCGTGCGTTTCAAATCAAATTTGACTTAAATTTCATCTATATTTTGTTCTTTGGCGTGTTTCCTGTCAAATTTGACTAAAATTTCACTTGGGTTTCGTTCATTGGCGTGTATCAAATTAAATTTAAGTAAAATTTCACTAGGGTTTCGTTCATTGGCACGTATCAAATTAAATTTGACTTAATTTTCATCTGAATTTTGTTTGTTGGCGCGTTTCCCATCAAATGTGACTAAAATTTCACATGGATTTTGTTCATTGACACGTTCTCAATCAAATTTGGCTAAAATTTCACCTGAGATTGGTTTATTGCCGCTTTTCCAATTAAATTTGATTAAAATTTCACAAGACTTTGGTTCGTTGGCACATTTCAAATCAAATTTGACTAAAAATTCACTAGCGTTTCGTTCATTGGCCTGTATCAAATCAAATTTGACTAAAATTTCACCAAGGTTTCGTTCATTGGAGTGTATGAAAATAAATTTAACTAAAATTTCATATGAATTGTGGGTTTTTATGTTGGCGCGTTGTCAATAAAATTTGACTAAAATTTTACATGTATTTGGTTCATTGGCGCGGTTTCAATCAAATATGATTAAAATTTCTCCAGGATTTAGTTCATTGGTGTGTATCTAATCAAATTTCACTAAAATTTTACCAAAACTTCTTTCGTTAGAGTATTTTCAATCCAATTTGACTAAAATTTCATCTGACCTTTGTTCATTGGCGCATTTTCTATCAAATTTGACTAAAATTTCACCTGAGATTGGTTCATTGGCATGTTTTCAAACAAATTTGGCTAAAATTTCACATGACTTTGGTTCATTGGCACATTTCAAAACAACTTTGACTAAAATTTCATGAGGCTTTTCATTGGCGCAATACCAATCAAATTTGCCTAAAATTTCACTTGAATTTCATTCATTTGCGTGTATCAAATCAAATTTGACTAAAATTTCACCAGTATTTCGTTCACTCTTGAATAAAGTCAAATTTGACTAAAATTTCATGTGAATTGTATTCGTTGACGCGTTTTCAATCAAATTTGATTGAGATTTCATCTGAATTTTGTTCATTAGCATGTTTCTAATCAAATTTGACTAAAATTTCACCAGGATTTTGTTTGTTCATGCGTTTCAAATCAAAGTTGACTTAAATTTCATCTGTATTTAGTTCTTTGGCACATTTCCTATCAAATTTGACTAAAATTTCATATGACTTTGGTTCATTGGCATATTTCGAATCAAATTTGACTAAAATTTCTTGCGACTGTTCATTGGCACAATTCCAATCACATTTGACAAAACTTTCACTTGGATTTCGTTCATCAGTGTGTATCAAAACAAATTTGACTAAAATTTCACCAGGATTTCGTTCATTGGCATGTATGAAAACAAATTTGACTAAAATTTCATTTGAATTGTGTTCGTCGATGCGTTTCCCATCAAATTTGACTAAAATTTCATATGGGTTTGGTTCATTGGTTCGTTTCCAATCAAATTTGACTAAAATTTCACATGACTTTGGGTCGCTGGCACATTTCGAATCGAATTTGACAAAAATTTTATGTAGGTTTTTTCGTTGGCGTGATTTCAAATAAATTTGACAAAAATTTCACATGTGTTTAGTTCATTGGCGTGTTTCTAATCAAATTTCACTAAAATTTCACTAGAATTTTGTTCGTTAGAGTATTTCCAATCAAATTTGAATAAAATTTCATCTGTCTTTTGTTCATTGACACTTTTTCATTTAAATTTGATTAAAATTTCACATGACTTTGGTTCATTGGCACATTTCGAATCAACTTTGACTAAAATTTCATGTGGCTTTTCATTGGCTCAATTTCAATTAAATTTGACTAAAATTTCACTTGAATTTCATTCATTGGTGTGTATCAAGTCAAGTTTAACTAAAATTTCACCAGGATTTCATTCATTGGCTTGTATCAAATCAAATTGACTAAAATTTCAACTGAATTGTATTCGTTGGCACGTTTCCAATCAAATTTTACTGAAATTTAACCTAAATTTCATTTAATGGCGTGTTTCTAATCAAATTTGACAAAAATTTCACAAGGATTTTGTTCGTTCGTGCATTTCAAATCAAATTTGTGGCACGTTTCCTGGCAAATTTGACTAAAATTTCACATGACTTTGGTTCATTGGCACATTTCGAATCAAATTTGACTAAAATTTCTTATGACTTTTTATTGGCGCAATTCCAATCAAATTTGACAAAAAATTCACTTGGATTTCATTCATTGGTGTGTATCAAGTCAAATTTGACTAAAATTTCACCAGGATTTCGTTCATTAATGTGTATCAAATCAAGTTTGACTAGAATTTCATCTGAATTGTATTCATTAGCGTGTTTCCCATCAAATTTGACTAAAATTTCATATGGGTTTGGTTCATTGGCACGTTTCCAATCAAATTTGACTGACATTTCACATGGGTTTGGTTCATTGGCGCATTACCAATCAAATTTGACTAAAAATTTCACATGATTTGGTTCGTTGGCACATTTCGAATCAAATTTGACTAAAATTTCATATGGGCTTTTTCGTTGGTTCGTTTTCAATCAAATTTGACTAAAATTTCACATATGTTTGGTTTATTGGCGTGGTTTCAATCAAATAAGATTAAAATTTCACTGAGATTTAGTTCATTGGCTTGCTTCTAATCAAATTTGACAAAAATTTCACCAGAATTTTGCTCATTAGAGTATTTTCAATCAAATTTAACTAAAATTTCATCTGAATTTTGTTCATTGGCGCTTTTTCAATCAAATTTGACTAAAATTTCACCTGAGTTTGGGTCATTAAAACATTTCAAATAAAATTTGACTAAAATTTCATCTGAATTTTGTTCATTGGCGCTTTTTCAATCAAATTTGACTAAAATTTCACCTGAGTTTGGGTCATTAAAACATTTCAAATAAAATTTGACTAAAATTTCACATGACTTTGGTTCATTGGAACATTTCAAATCAACTTTGACTAAAATTTTATGTGGCTTTTCATTGGCGCAGTTCCAATCAAATTTGATGAAAATCTCACTTGGATTTCGTTTATTGGCATGTATCAAATCAAATTTGACTAAAATTTCACCAGAATTTCGTTCATTGGCATGTATCAAATCAAGTTTGATTAAAATTTCCCTAGGGCTTCGTTCATTGGCATGTTTCAAAATAAATTTGACTAAAATTTCATCTGAATTGTGTTCGTTGGGGCTTTTCCTATCAAATTTGACTAAAGTTTCACATGGGTTTGATTCATTGGCTCGTTTTGAATCAAATTTGACTAAAATTTCACATGACTTTGGTTCCTTAGCACATTTCGAATCAAATTTGACTAAAATTTCATGTGGATTTTTTCGTTGGAGCATGTTTCAAAATAAATTTGACTAAAATTTCATCTGAATTGTGTTCGTTGGGGCTTTTCCTATCAAATTTGACTAAAGTTTCACATGGGTTTGATTCATTGGCTCGTTTTGAATCAAATTTGACTAAAATTTCACATGACTTTGGTTCCTTAGCACATTTCGAATCAAATTTGACTAAAATTTCATGTGGATTTTTTCGTTGGAGCATGTTTCAAAATAAATTTGACTAAAATTTCATCTGAATTGTGTTCGTTGGGGCTTTTCCTATCAAATTTGACTAAAGTTTCACATGGGTTTGGTTCATTGGCTCGTTTTGAATCAAATTTGACTAAAATTTCACATGACTTTGGTTCCTTAGCACATTTCGAATCAAATTTGACTAAAATTTCATGTGGATTTTTTCGTTGGAGCGTTTTCAAAATAAATTTGACTAAAATTTCATCTGAATTGTGTTCGTTGGGGCTTTTCCTATCAAATTTGACTAAAATTTCACATGACTTTGGTTCCTTAGCACATTTCGAATCAAATTTGACTAAAATTTCACATGACTTTGGTTCCTTAGCACATTTCGAATCAAATTTGACTAAAATTTCATGTGGATTTTTTCGTTGGAGCGTTTTCAATCAAACTTGACAAAAATTTCCCATGTGTTTTGTTCATTGGCGTGGTTTCAATCAAATATGATCAAAATTCACTAGGATTTAGTTCATTAGTGTGTTTCTAATCAAATTTGACTAAAATTTCATCTGAATTTTTTTCATTGGCACTTTTTCAATCAAATTTGACTAAAATTTCACCGAAATTTGGTTCATTAGCACGTTTCCAATAAAATTAGATTAAAATTTCACATGACTTTGGTTCATTGGCACATTTCGAATCGATTTTGACTAAAATTTCATACGACTTTTCATTGGCGCAATTCCAATCAACTTTGACTAAAATTTCACTTGAGTTTCGTTCATTAACGTGTATCAAATCAAATTTGACTAAAATTTCACAAGAATTTCATTCATTGGCATGTATCAAATAAAACTTGTCCAAAATTTCATCTGAATTGTATTTGTTAGCACGTTTCCCATTAAATTTGACTAAAATTTCACATGAATTTGGTTCATTGGCTCATTTCCAATCAAATTTGACTAAAATTTCACCTGAATTTGGCTCATTGGCCCGTTTCCAATCAAATTTGACTAAAATTTCACATGACTTTGGTTCATTGGCACATTTCAAATCAAATTTAACTAGCATGTCAAGCAGGTTTTTTCGTTGGCGCATTTCCAATCAAATTTGATAAAAATTTCACATGAGTTTTGTTCATTGGCACGTTTCCAATCAAATTTGAATGAAGTTTCCCCTGGATTTCGTTCATTGGCATGTTTCTAATCAAATTTTACTAGAATTTCACTAGGATTTTGTTCGTTCGTGCGTTTCAAATAAAATTTGACTTAAATTTCATTTGAATTTTATTTTTTGGCATGTTTCTTGTCGAATTTGACTAAAATTTCACATAACTTAGGCTTATTGGCACATTTCGAATCAAATTTAATTAAAATTTTATCTGAATTTTTTTCATTGGCGCTTTTTAAATCGAATTTGAGTAAAATTTCACCTGAGTTTGGTTCATTGGCACATTTCCAATAAAATTAGACTAAAACTTCTCATGACTTTGGTTCATTGGCACATTTCAAATCAATTTTGACTAAAATTTCATGCGACTTTTCATTGGCTCAATTCCAATCAAGTTTGCCTAAAATTTCACTTAGATTTCATTCATTAACGTGTATCAAATCAAATTTGGCTAAAATTTCACAAGAATTTCGTTCATTGGTATGTATCAAATTAAATTTGACTAAAATCTCATCTGAATTGTATTTGTTAGCACGTTTCCCATCAAATTTGGCAAAAATCTCACATGGATTTGGTTCATTGGCACATTTCCAATCAAATTTGACTAAAATTTCACCTAAATTTGGCTCGTTGGCGCGTTTCCAATCAAATTTGACTAAAATTTCACATGAATTTGGTTCATTAGCACATTTCAAATCAAATTTAACTGGCATGTAAAGCAGGTTTTTTCGTTGGCGAGTTTTCAATCAAACTCGATAAAAATTTCACATGAGTTTTGTTTATTGGCGCGTTTCCAATCAAATTTGAATGAAATTTCCCTTGGATTTCGTTCATTGGAATGTTTCTAATCAAATTTTACTAAAATGTCACCAGGATTTGTTTGTTCATGCGTTTCAAATCAAATTTGACTTAAATTTCATTTGAATTTTGTTTTTTGGCACGTTTCCTATCAAATTTGACTAAAATTTCACATGACTTCGGTTCATTGGCACATTTCGAATCAAATTTAACTAAAATTTTGTTTGAATTTTTTTCATTGGCATTTTTTCAATCAAATTTGACTAAAATTTCACTTGAATTTCGTTCATTAACGTGCATCAAATCAATTTTCACTAAAATTTCACAAGAATTTTGTTCATTAGCCTGTATTAAATAAAATTTGACTAAAATTTCATCTGAATTGTATTTGTTAGCGCGTTTCCCATCAAATTTGACTAAAATTTCACATGGGTTTGGTTCATTGGCGCATTTCCAATCCAATTTGTCTAAAATTTTACCTGAGTTTGGCTAATTGGCGCATTTTCAATCAAATTTGACTAAAATTTCAAATGACTTTGGTTTATTGGCACATTTCGAATCAAAATTTAACTAGCATGTCAAGCGGGTTTTTTCGTTAGCGCATTTCCAATCAAATTCGATAAAAAATTCACCTGAGTTTTGTTTATTAGCGCGTTTCCAATCAAATTTGAATGAAATTTCACCTAGATTTCGTTCATTGGCATGTTTCTAATCAAATTTTACTAAAATTTCAATAGGATTTTGTTCGTTTGTGCGTTTCAAATCAAATTTGACTTAAATTTCATTTGAAATTTGTTTTTTTGGCACGTTTCTGTCAAATTTGACTAAAATTTCACATGACTTAGGTTCATTGGCACATTTCGAATCAAATTTAACTAAAATTTCATGCGACTTTTTTCGTTGGAGCATTTCCAATAAAATTTTACAAATATTCACTTCGGTTTCGTTCATTTGTGTGTATCAAATCAAATTTGACTAAAATTTCACTAGGATTTCGTTCATTGGCACATATCAAGTCAAATTTGACTAAAATTACATCTAAATTTTGTTTGTTGGTGCGTTTCCCATCAAATGTGGCTGAAATTTCACATGGGTTTGGTTCATTGGCACGTTTTCAATCAAATTTGGCTAAAATTTCACCTGAGATTGGTTCTGTTAACACATAAAAATTCAGCCCAAATCGAACGGCCCAAGGAGTGAAGCCCAATTGGAGGATCCCCAAATCAGATAGCCTAAAGAATGAAGCCCAATCAAACAAATCAAGATGAAGGCCCAAATAGGGAGGCCCAAGAACGCGGTAACGCCATCGCCCAAGTTTGCAAGTCGCCCAGAATCTGAGCGAACGGAGTGCCATGCAGTCGCCCAAAGCTGTTACTCTATAATCGCCCAAACCTTCAAGTCGCCCAAGGTCTTAAGAAACAAAAAGCGTTGTCGTTATCAAGACGTGTCGTTATCAAAGCAGTTATCAAAGCGGCCCTATCACGTTCCACAATTCAAGGAACTCAATCGAAAGCGGTTGAACGATGAAGAGTAATGGCAACAGTTAAAAAGGCAGTTTTCATGACAAGTTGGCCATTATAAGGAAAGTGTGCAGTTATAGGACGATCAAACGGTTTTTAGGCGATTGATCACAAAGAGATCGTCTGTGAAGTATAAAAAGGGAGAAAAACATAGAGCAAAGGACCAAATCCAAAACTCTAGTTTTGGACTTAAACACTTTTCTTTCAGTAACTCGTGTGCTTGCGCCCCTTGGAGGCACTTTGTTTTTCATTTCCAATTGTAAAGTCATCACCAATAAAAGAACACCCCTTTTTGGGACTTTGTTTCAAGAGGTTTGTCCCTTACACAATCGTCTGATCCTTTTTAATTGTTAGCGACTAACTCGTGCGAAACAATTTGGCACGCCCAGTGGGACAGTGGTGTTAGGTGTTGAAAGTACAAAAGGTGAAACAATATGCCTCAGAGATCCGATAAGGAAGCAGCAAGTCAGGGAGGAATCCAGTCTGTGATCGAGCGATATGAGGAGCAGCATGCCTCTCCACGAACAGATGGACAGAACCAGAGCAGTAACAGTTGTTACGAACCAATGACGGAGTTGAGTCCTCGAACCATGCGTGCATTACTTGGAGAACTCACACAAGACATCGTTGAACAGGTAAATCTTCGAAGTACTCATAATATGGAAAGATTTACACAAAATGGGAATGTACACTATGACAACATGGCCAAACAACTAAAGACGTTGAACGAAACAATGAATAAGTTAGTAGGCCAAATATGTCAACCGGCTATACCTCTTACAAACCACTTTCAAACTAGGACAATTGTGGGACATAATCCCTCGGTCCTAAATTCGAATCAAGGGGTAGAACCGCTTTCTGGTCCCTCTACTTCAAACCAAGGGGGTACTACAGTGTCAAATCAGAACAATGGTAGTAGTATACCTAACTTGGGGGGTAATCCAAACATAAGAGATAATGTCCTAAACAATAGACAGCACACCCCACGTGTTAATGAGGGAACAGATGTTCAGGCTAATGGTAATGGCCCTAATTATGGTAATTTTGTTGCCAATCAAGGACCAAACGTCAGGCCTCATGCAAATCAACCGGTTAACCAACCTGTAGGAATTCTATATGACCCCAACATCATGTTGAGGAACTAGATTATGGAAATCGTACAGGATCAGATGGCTTTTGGGGTGCGTCCCGTCATTAGGCCGACGTACACAAAGCCATATCTTGATTGGGTAGACCAAGCATATCCATGGCCTAGAGGGTACAAAGTGCCAGAATTCTCACTGTTTACCGATTTAGGAGAGCTGTCTACTCTAGAACACATAAGGCGATTCACATTGCAAAGTGGTGATGTAACCGATTACCATAAAATGAGGCTTTTCCCTAGTTTGTTAATAGGAGTAGCTTTCTCCTGGTTCATCAACTTGCCAGCGAACTCTGTTCAAACGTGGCAACAATTGGAACAGTTATTTCACGCTCAGTTTTATAAAACTGAGTTTGAAGTCCCTTTGGCTGATTTGGCGAATCTACGTCAAATGCCAAACGAATGGGCAGAAAGTTTTCTCCAAAGGTTCAAGACAGCAAGAAGCAAGAGTTTTGTACCTCTGCCCGAAAAAGAATTTGTCAAAATCGCTCAGGGCTGCTTGAGCTTTGATTTAAAAAAGAAGTTCCAGGACAAGGAATTTCCTGACCTTTTCCAGTTGAGTGCGAATGTGATTAGGTATGAGCGACTAATAATAGAGGAAGAACAAATGAAAAATTCTAGTAAAGGGACTTATTACAAAGACCCAACTTTTGACGTTCATACCATCGACGACGAGTCATACGATCAGGCCGAAGTGTGTTTGGCCGAATTGGTCAAAGGAGATACATATACTTGTCCTATAATGGTCAAGCCTAGACTATCAGGCAAAGATGAGCCCATAAAAGATGGAAACATAAAGGCTAGAACGTTCTCATTCGACGTAACCAAAGCTGACCTTATATTTGATAAATTATATAGGGATAAGCAGATAAAATTGAACGATAAGCACAAATTGCCAAACCTTGAACAAATCAAGGGTAAAAAATATTGTAAGTTGCATAATGCATGGTCACATTTGACTAACAATTGCTTGGTTTTCCGTCATGTATTGCAGGATGCCATTGAATCAGGACGAATTACGTTCGATGATAAGAAAAAGATGGCAATGGACGAAAATCCTTTCCCATAGCCACTTGGAGTGAACACGGTAACATCTGGACTAAAAAACAAGTTGCCAAATTCAAGTTGGTCGTAGATGATGGAGAAGAGGATCCTAGACCATACCCCAGCGTCTTTGAACGAATCAAGGGAAAAGAACCAAAAAAGGACGAAGACGTCCTGTGTGCAAGGTGTAAAAGAGAAGTAAATGGAAATACGGAGAAACCAGGGACATGGCAGCATCCTCATCGCCCTACCTTCTTCCCAAATACTCAGCCTGGTAGAGGGCGAGGTACATCATTCTATAGAGGACCACCTTTTGAGAGGCAGTTCAGGCCAGTAGATAATGGAAGAACATTCAGGCCGCAACCTCGCCGGCCAAATGTAGGGCATTCATTCCAGTACAATGCAAGAAGGGCAATACCCTTCGATGAGATGACTAGGACCCAACAAAGGCGTTTCCAACGAAACTATGGGCGGATGATGAGGCAGCAACAGGGAATGCCACATCCTAAAGTGCCTAAACTACTCAAGGTAGCCAATCAAAACGTCCTCAAAAATAATGAAGAGACCGGTACAGATGAATAAATGAAGGAACTGCCGAAACTTCTTCTAGGAGATCAAGGTTTGAGCGAGATAGAAGGGATGAAGAAGATCTAGATCAGCCCCTTACTATCCAATTCAGTACGTTGCCTCCTGTCGTGGTCAATAATTACTTACTGGCCAATGAATTCAAGAATAAAGAAAAAAAAGAAGAGAGGGAGGACAACGAAGGAGAAGCCTGCGTGCTGGTATGTGAAGAAGGCCAGACTTCTAGAGAGGCCTACAACGATGAAGAGGAAGATGGAATGACAACATTGAAGAAGAAATCGACCTAGAAGCAGAAAGAAGAAAGAGAGGATTATCGCGCAATACTCTGTTGAAGTAATTACATCGAGAGGGAGTTCACGAAGTAGATTTGTTAGGAGAACCATCTAGGTGTCCTTTCGACTTTTACGTACTGTACGGGACACCCAAAAGGAAGAAGAGAGTGCCTCGCTCTGAAAAGTATGGGTCACCTCCAAGAATAATGCCCCCTCCCACAGGTTGGATAACGATGAGGAAGCATTAGAAAAAAGTAAGAAGGAAGTTCAGGAGACAGAGGATCAGCGTGATATACTGCACATCGACTTATCACAGGGGGATAATTCGACAGAAAACAAGCAGGAAGTAGAAATAGAGGCTGCCGAAAAAGTTATTTTTAAACGGCTAGCCATGAAATTGACTAAACACTTGAGGCCATTATACGTTAAAGCTCTAGTTAACGGCGTCCCAGTGGCAAAAGTGCTTGTCGACAATGGAGCAGCTATAAACACCATTCCATTTAGGATGATGAGGAAGTTCGCAAAGACAGAGGGTGACATGATTCCTACAGAAGTCATCCTCACTAGCTTCAATGGAGGAGCAACTTCAGCTAAGGAAGTTATGCCATTGGACATAACTATAAGGACGACTACTAGGACCACTGTCTTCTTTGTAATAGATGGTCCTACTAGTTACAACGTGCTACTAGGAAGAGATTGGATACACGGAAGTCGCTGTATACCCTCATCACTTCATCAATGCCTGATCTTCTGGAATGACAAAGGCGAAGCTGAGGTGGTGCAGGCCGATCATAGGCCTTTTGTCGCAGAAGCAAACTCGGTGAAAAAGTTCATGTACGAAGGAAACTATGGACCTGTCAGGGTAGTACAAGATGGGGAAGAAACTTAGGTTGTTGCGCAAAGCGAAGAACCATTCTTAGTGGACGCACTCACTAAGATGTTCAAACAGATGAGGCCAAATATAGTGGCCCTGGAAGAGCCAGTAATTGGCAAAAGAATAATTAAGGAGTCTTGAATGGACTTTAAGTTACAAAAGCAAATGGCCGACATTCAGGCCTTCAAAGCCAGACTGATGGCTTTCAATAAGGAATGCAATGATAAGGCGAAAGAAGAGATAGCCCTAAAAGCGCTAAAGGATAAGTTGGCAGTATTCGAGTTAGAGCAAAGCATTGGTCGAGAAGTCAACAAGGTGGACTGTTTAGAAGAGGAAGTACTTACAAGGGAACTGGACGATGAAGTAATGCGGATCGCCAAACCTGGATACGCTCAAGCACAAGACCCTCTGATCAAAGTAAATATTGGCAATGAAGGAGAAGATCGCCCAACATTCATCAGCCAAATGTTCGACCAAGAGGTTAGTAACAAGTTAATCGCTTTGCTAAAAGAGTACAAAGATTGTTTTGCTTGGGAATATGAACAAATGCCTGGTTTAGATAGAGACTTGGTGGAACATAGGTTACCAACTAAGCCTAACTTTAAACCTCATAGGCAGCCTTCTAGACGTTTTGCTCCCAATGTACTCCCTGAAATCAAGAAAGAGATAGAGCGATTATTGAAAGCAGGTTTTATTAGAACAGCCAGATATGTCGAATGGTTGTCCAATGTCATGCCAGTACTATAAAAGAATGGTAAACTAAGGGTGTGTATAGACTTTAGAAATTTAAACATAGCTACACCCAAAGATGAGTATCCAATGCCTACGGTGGATTCTTTAGTAGATTCAACTGCCGGACATGTCATGTATTCTTTCATGGATGGGTATTTAGGGTACAATCAAATTTATATAGCTGAGGAAGACATACACAAAACTGTCTTTAGATGCCCTGGGTCTCTAGGATGTTTTGAATGGGTGGTTATGCCTTTCGGCCTAAAAAATGCAGGGGCAACTTGTCAAAGGCCAATGAATTTAATCTTTCATGATATGATAGGCAGGTTTGTTGAAGTGTATGTGGATGACATTGTAGTCAAGTCCATTAAAGAAGAGGACCATTTCGAACAGTTAAGATGTTCGTTTGAGCGAATGAAGCAATATAAGCTAAAGTTGAATCCCTTGAAGTGTACATTTGGTGTTAATGCAGGGAA